>NC_048298.1:315471510-315758900 GCF_013100865.1 Trachemys scripta elegans | reverse complement strand
CTTCTAAACCAAAGGATTCCTAAGCACTGTACAAATTGAGAGACAATTTCATTAATTTTGAAGTGCAACCACTTAGAGGTGAAACAAGGCACTTGTTTAATAGCATACAACAAATCGGCTTAGGACAGAAAGTGAAGAATCACAAATTCAGAAACATTTTAGTTAGTTGGCTTTTAATTGCTCCTCTTGGAATTTGGCCAGGACACTGGGATTATGTTCATACTTTTGCAAAAATATCACTGAATTTTTTATGATTGCAAGGGGTCAAGACCTTGGTTTTGCACTAATACAAGAGACAGTCTCTCTACAACAGCATAGTGCCTATAAAACTGTGCTGGGACATTGATTCAGTACTTAATTAGAGACAAGAATGTATCAACATCACTTCCTGCAGTACCTGAATGTTTATTAGCAGTTTCCCGTTCAAGCACTGAATTGAATCATAAGAACGTCAGGACATAAGAATGGCCATACTGGGTCAGACCAATGGTCCATGTATCCCAGTATCCTGTCTTTAGATGGTGGCCAGTGCCCAATGCTTCAGAGAGAATGAACAGAACAGGGCATTTCTCAAGTGATCCATCCTCTGTTGTCCAGCCCAAGATTCTGGCAGTCTGATGTTTAGGGACACCCGGATCATGGGGGTGCATCCCCAACCATCTAGGCTAATAGCCATTAACTTATTTAAATCTCTTTGAACACAGTTATAGATTTGGCCTTCAGAACTTCCCGACAATGAATTCTACAAGATGACTCTGCGTTGTGTGAAGAAGTACTTCCTTATGTTTGTTTTAAGCCTTCTGCCTATTAATTTCATTAGGTGACTCCCTGGTACTTGTGTTATGTAGAGGAGTAAATAACACTTCCCTTTAACCCTATTTAGTCCGTGAATTTTGAAATAGTACATCATATGGGTGGTGTGATTGTATGAAAGTATATTTTAGTGTAAAGCAATCCAGTGATATTCATAAAGCAACATTACGGAATTAAGTTGTCTGGGTGTCGTGTATGCAAGAACATTTTATGCCACTAATGTATGACTTTCTTTCAGTTAGATAGAATATATACTTTCCGTTCCACTTTCATTGCTATTTGATTCCCATATCAGTTGTCTTCAAGTATTCTAACTAACTCTAGGTCCCCGAAATGTATTTAAATGCACATTTCCTAAGGCAGTTAGAAAAATCTCATGCACTATGCAGGGACATCAGGCCTCAGCACCTCTCCCTAACTTAGGGTGACCAAATGTCCCAATTTTATAGGGACAGTCCCGATTTTGGGGTCTTTTTCTTATATAGGCTCCTATTACCCTCCACCCCCTGTCCCAATTTTTCACATTTGCTGTCTGGTCACCCTACCCTAACTCCATACCACATGGATGGGGGAGACACAAAGCAGGGCCTGCCAGAAATAGAGCCAGCCGCTGGGAGCTGCAGGGACAATAGTCAACAGAACATGACCCAGCTGGAGCCCCTTGCCCTACACCCTGTGACATCAGTAACATCACAATGACATCAGTAAAGGGCTTTTACCATTTGAACTCTAGGCATTATTTTCTCTTTGCAAATTGGTTGTTTGTTCCAACCACCTCTTGCCATTCAGCCTCTCCCCTCTCTCTTCCCTTTGCAAGGTTCACTCTCTTTCTGGCCTGGTCTACACTGGGGGGGGATCAATCTAAGTTAAGCAACTTCAGCTATGTGAATAACGTAGCTGAAGCTGACATACTTAGACCTACTCACTGCAGTGTCTTCACTGCGGTGAGTTGAGAGTTGCTGCTCCCCCATCGACTCTGCCTGCGCCTCTCGTGGCAGTGGAATACAGGAGTCGACGGGAGAGCACTCGGGGGTCGATTTTTCGCGTCTAGACTAGACGCAATAAGTTGATTCCCGGCGGGTAATGCAGACATACCCTCTTCTATCTTCCATGCTCTTCTCCTTTCTCTTCTCTCCATATCTCCCATTTTTTCCCTCCCTCAATATCCCTCTTTTGTTTCCTTGCTTTGCCTCCCACTTGTTCCTATTACCCACTCTTGAATTCAGTGGGAATTTTCCCATGGGCTTTGTACCAGCCCCTTAGTCCAATTACTGCTGCATCTTTGATATCACCTAAATTCCCTTTTTCCTCAATTTCCCCATGATCAAGAACCTTGTCCATGCCTGGAGCAATCCCCTCTAGCCTCCCCATTTCTCAGCTATCTCCCTCCCCCACCCACATCTGCAGTCTAACCAAACCACTACTGCGAAAGTCATACTCCTCGCCAGCCACTGTATCACAATCTCAGTCTCTGAGTCATATCAAATTAAAACTCCTCACCTCACCTTACATAATCTTTCTCCATTTACTGTTCATTTCCCATTCCTTAACTTCTCTCAATTCCCTCTTGCAAGTCAAATTCTGCTGTCAGTTACACCTAGAGTAATCCCATTGATTTCAATATCTAGTTTATTAAGAGACCCGGAATGTCTTTACTGTACATCTTTAACAGCACTAAGCACATTGTCAGCACTTAAATAAATAATGATAGCCATGCATCTGAAATTTTAGGAGAGCTTTATGAGGTTGTACATTATTTTCGATGGGAGAGACACATGCTTTCACACCATTTGACTGCTTTTTTACAAATGTCAGGATGTCCTTGATATAAAGGGACGTGTTATATTGTCTGGCTGTTAAGAGAATATTTGCTAAGTTTTTGGTTGATTTATCCATACTAACCACCACTGCATCATTAAATGCACAAAGCTATTGTACACAAAATTTCCCAACCCTCTAGAATTGATTGTACATGGCAATCTTTTGAAATATAATTTGAACCCATATTTGAGGAAATAAATCTTTTCTTTTAAAAGTGCTGCTGTTTTAATAGCACTGAAGATACCATCGAACAGGGGATGAATAGGATTTGAGCAGAGCAAGTCAAACTAATGTAAGCTATTCCCCCCCACCACAGGCTTTTTGGCTATATAACTATTAACAATCACGCCACAGTGGTTTTCACAATAAAGTCTCTAGGTTTGGAAAGAAGTAGTGACATTCATTTTATTTTTAAAGACCATTCTTTATTTCCCAGGTGTGATGGGGGAATATGAGCCGAAAATTGAGGTCCATTTTCCTTACACAGTTACAGCTGCTAAGGGAACTACCGTTAAGATGGAGTGCTTTGCGTTGGGCAAGTAAGTACATATTCTTCCATAATTAGACACCATTGTTTATTAAAATGTGACATCTAATTTTTGGTTCAGTTATTTTGCAGGGTTTCATTTTCATAGAAACTCCTTGGTGCATATACCAAGTTTTTATAAGACAGCTAAGTGGGAATTGACTAAGTAACCAATTATGAATTCCCTACCTAGCCATTCCTACAGACAATAATATATACAAGTTTAAAATGTGCTGGTTCGACATAAAAAGTTAAGTTATTTTAAATGAAAAGAAAAAAATTGTCATCTGTATTCTTCTATTTACCACACATTTTCCCTCTGCTACTTTTTCACTGCTTGCTAGCACATATCAGGCTATATAATTCCAGTGGTGTTTGTTATTGGTTTTTTGTCTTGTGTTGATTTTCCCCTGCAAAATCTCTTAATTGAAAAGAAAACAAGATTATTGTGTAGTTACCTGTTCCAACCTGGGACATAGATTCTAAATAGAAACAATAAAATAATGTTCCAAATATCCTAAGAATCTAATATATATAATTATAATAATATATGAGCCCAGGATTACTTTGCATCCTCTAACTAACCTAATGGCAGTATCATCTATTTCCCTGTAAAACCTCTAATTCATGATGATATCAGTCATCTTAGTTATAACAGACCCACTAGCACTGCCAAAGTTCTGGATTTAATATCTCACCTTGGCTAGAATTTCGTATGCAGGTCAATAGAATGGTTAATAAGGAAACGAGGGTATTTAGTTTTAAAAAATATTAAGACTTTGCAGTTTTATAGCTCCTTTCATGAAGAATAAGATTGCCGCAAGGTACTTTTTTGATGGTACAGGATGAAGTTCATAATGTTATTAAAGGAAATGCAGTTTTTGCCAGAAGTAAAGTGAGGCTGGGATAATATAAGATCAGACAGAGCAGAAAAGCACTGTCCATAACTCAGAGAAAGCATCTTCTATTTCTCTCTCTCTTTCTCTCTCTCTCTATACATAGTGACAAACGCAGATAGACATGGATAGATATCGCAAAATGTTTGATAATTACTCACTGTAATAATCTCACTGAGTGTGTGTGCGCGTGTGTACATTTATGCATGTGTACACCACTGGCTACTACTGAATGGAATCAGAACTGCTTATCTGTGTGTTACAGCCTTTTTGCTCCATGTAGCATCACAGAAGAGACAATTCTCAGTTGTAATGAATGTCTAGATAATTCTTTATTCAGGCTGCTGAATGCCAACTGTCCTTTCTGGCTTTCTAATTCATAAATCATTTACCCACATAGGGCGTCTTTTAATCCTGGCCAGAATTCAGCAATAATGAAAGGATTGCTAAATATACTACACTTTACACTCCTACAGCTAAACCAAGCTTCTCCTGTAACTCTAGTGGTAGGCCCTTAGCTTTTGGAATACAGTAGAACCCCCTCAGAGTTACAAACATCTTGGGAATGCACCGTCTACACTCATGTCTACCTTACCTAAGGCTTACCATCCCCTGATGATCACTTAGGCAAGCCTAATTTCCTTCAGGCCCCCAGTGTATGTCTCTGTCAACAACTGCCTCCCTCTCACTGCCAGAGTCCTTTTGATCATGTGTTCCAGGGTGTTTTCATGTCCAACATTGTCTCTTAATAACCCTAAAGTATTTACCAATGGGTGGTTTATCTTGAGACATTGTACTCCTTCTTATTTGTTTTTCCCTGACAATCCCCCTATTACTAAACCAACATATTCAGACAGTAAATATCCTGATAACATATAGTATTCATGAATTATTACAGAGCAGCTTCACTTCTATTACAGTTTAGAACTATCTCCATTCATATTCATATTTCAGAGCAAGGTATTGCATTTTGTTTTCTTTTCAGTAACTTTGTCAAATTTGTGCATAGTTACTAATCACGATACTTAGCACTTTGGATAGATTGTCTTTTTAGAACATTGTACACACCTGGACAAACTAAGCATTTACATCGGAATTGGGATCAGCTGGTTTGAGAAATCTTACCAATCTGGAACACTATTTTTCTGTTTTGTTTTGCTTAATCCTAGAGTACGAAAGATATCTCAAGGAGTGTTTTTCAGTTAGGATCTGTAGCCTCCAGATGTGCTCAACATGGGCCTAATTCTGTTGGTGCTGTGCAGCCTCCACTATCATTGAAATCAATTGTATTCAGTGAATGTTGAAGGTTTTCATAAGTTTAGCCTCCATATAGGTGAAAGCAATGGTTTGGAGAGCAAATACTTTGGGATGAAGTATGCAGAGTAAGTAATTTGCTATATGTTTTACACTATGGACCTCAAGGAAGAAGATGATTGGGTGGTGGAGTGGGGGATGCAACAACTCTAGTGAGATTTCCCGAAACACTGAGACAGATGAGGAAGACTGCAGCTCTCCAGAGACCTGGGCCTGGTCCACACTAAGCCCCCAGTTCGAACTAAGATACGCAACTTCAGCTACGTGAATAACGTAGCTGAAGTCGAAGTATCTTAGTTCGAACTTAAAGGTACTTACCGCGGGTCCACACGTGGCAGGCAGGCTCCCCTGTTGACTCTGCCTACTCCTCTCGCAGAGCAGGATTACCGGCGTCGACAGCGAGCACTTCCGGGATCGATTTATCACGTCTAGACAAGACACGATAAATCGATCCCAGAAGATTGATTGCTGGCCGCCGAACCAGCGGGTAAGTATAGACGTACCCCTGGTGGCTCCAGACATTCTTGCATCTGCAGTACTAACTACCTTTCTGCAGTGTTAATAGTTGGCAACCAGACTCCTGTAGTCTCTTGACTACCTTAGAAACAATAACCATTATGTATTTTTTGAAAAATTCTTGCTGGAACCAAAATTTAATTGCTGACTATCTCTGAGTCGATTATCATCTTCCCAGCAAAGAGGATGCATACAAAGTGTAGTCTCTTACAATAGACACTAACAAAGAATAAAAGCTTCTCTGAATATCTTTCGTCCTGAATCCCAAGATTTAATAACCTCTCTCAAACAAGTCAGGGGATGTTCAGGTAACCACACAAGGAGAAATAAGGCTGACAGCAGATGCTTTAATTACCCCATGACATTTAACATTTGGTGTTAACCTGTAACAACAACAAAAACCCTGCACCATCAAGCAGTTTAAGATTATCTAATAAGCCACCCCCATCTGCTAATACAGTAAGGGACAGATATTTTTATTGTGCACATTCCTTATCGTGCTTTCACAGCCATTAGCACACAACCAGATCAGCTGTGCTGAGACTGCTTTTGACCAGATACGGCAATAATTATATGAATGACATTTTGGGCCTCATCTGACACCTGTAGGCAGAGGGGGGAGTTAAAAAGGCATCACATTCTCTGTTCCTTTTCATTTCCCCCCATCTCTTATTCCTGGTAGTTTTCACAAATCTTTTCCTGTTGCACTCCATCAAATGCTCATTAGGGAACTGAGGTTGTAAGTTCTTTTTTTCTGCTTTTTTGCATTCTTAGTGCAAATAAAGAAACACTAGTTACTACCAGTCCTTAAACCAGTGCGCTCCTGTTTTTCCTCATGCTTTAGCTTAGCTGTCTCAGATGGTTGCTCTTCTGTTGCATTGTAACTGTGAAAATGACAAATATTCCTGAGAGATTTCCTGCGGTAGGCAATTGCAAGTACTCCTGAAAGCCTGGTCTTTAGTTACAGAGTAATGATTTATTAATAGTGTTTATTTGGAACTGCCAGTCACTAAGGGCTGTTGGAATTTAAAAAAAATGGAGCGGTGCTGCATTTGTCGATCAAACTAAAATCAAATGACTTAATTGCTTGATCGACAAGGTCTCAGGGAAGGATTCAGTCCCTGGGCCAAGCAGTCAATAGGGGGAAACTGCAATGGGGATCTGGGACATGATTATCAATGCCAGTTATTGGTGGCCTTTCCTATAGTGAGGAATTATCCTATATGGGTACCAGAGAGAAATGACTCAATGTTTCCTGTTATTATTAATCATTTATATAGTGTTGTGCCTAGAAGCTCTACTCATGGACCAGGACACCATTGTGCTAGGCCAGGGGTTGGCAACCTGTGGCTCTTTGGCTGCCCACTTGCGGGCAGCTGGTTTTTGAGGGTGTGTGAGATGCAGGCTCTGGCCAGGAGGCGCTTACCACAGGCGGCTCCCGGCCAGCGGAGATCTGGCATTACATCGCTCCCAGAAGTGGCTGGCTGCTGCTGGCATGTCTTTGGCACTCTTTGTGGGGAGGAGGGCAGCAGGTCTCCCTGCCATGCCCGCGCCTGCAAGCACCACACTCTCAGCTCCCATTGGCTGGGAACTAGCCAACGGGAGCTGTGAGGACGGTGCTGGGGGCACTGCACGGAGCTGCCTCCCCCCCAACCAGGGACGCGCAGAGACGTGCCAGCAGCCAGCCACTTCCGGGACTAGAAGGCTGCACTGCAGGCCGGGAGCCGCCTATGGTAAGTACCTCCCAAGCAGAGCCTACACTTTGCACCCCCTCCTGCACCCTAACTCTCTGCCCCAGGTCAGAATCCCCTCCTGCATCCAAACTCCCTCCCAGACCCCACACTGCCTCCTATACCCCAAGCCCCTGCCCCAGCCCGGAGCCCCCTCCTGTTTATATTCAAATTCAAGTGGCAGAAGTTGCATTACAAGTATTGGTGAGTAGTAATAACTTTAATATGTTCAATTATTATTAGATAAATTCTAACTCTACAAGTAGCTTTGCATGTGATGTGGCTCTCGAAATATTTTGGTCAAAGACAAAAACAAAAATATGGCTCTTCTTCTTTGAAAGGTTGCCGACCCCTGTGCTAGGCTCTGTACAAACAGAACCAAAGACAGTCCCTGTCCTAAAGAGCTAAAAATCTGTCTAAGATGACAGATGGATACAAGAGTCAGGAAAAAAGGTTTTCATCTACATGCTGCATGTTAATGAATGTATTTTGCTTTAGTGTGTTTTTTCAACTTCTGCTGAGAATGATTCACTTTAGTGAAACAAGTTTCATTTATTGCATGCATGACATCACATCTCCTGTACAGGACACCTTTGTGTTGTGATTACCGCCACAATTAATGAAAATACATCTGGTCCCTGATCTTTCTATAGTTATGCCATTTTAATTCTTCACTTCAGTTCTTTCACTGCTTTTTACACAATAGCTGATCAAAATTATCTGCTTGAAAAGTTTTTTTCTGACTAACTATGGCCTTAAAAGACAAAAAAAAAAAATCCAGAACTTTTCACACACAAAATGTCCAACATCTGCCAAATTTTCTATTTTATTCACTAGTTACCATAACATTTTTGCTATATTTTTATAATTGATATGTGTGATGGGTTTGGTCACAGAGACCTCCTTGGGACTGTCACATGATGTGCTGAAATTACCTCTGAGCCTGTTTTCCAAGCCAGCTTGGGACTTCAGAACCCTGCCTTGTTGATCCAGACATGCTAGCCTGCTGCAACCCAGACCCAGAGTCTGGTCCAGGCCCCCAAAGCTGCAGACTTAACTGAAAACATCTCAGCAGGTTACTTGTATCCAGCACCCAGACACCCAGTTCCCAGTGGGATCCAAACCCCAAATAAATCTGTTTTACTCTGTATAAAGCTTATACAGGGTAAATTCATCAATTGTCCACCTTCTATAACAGTGATAGAGAGATATGCACAGTTGTTTGCTCCCCCAGGTATTAATCACTTACTCTGAGTTTATTAATAAACAAAAGTGATTTTATTAAGGATAAAAAATAGGATTTAAGTGGTTTCAAGTAATAACAGACAGAACAAAGTAAGTCACAAAGCAAAATAAAACAAAACACGCAAGTCTAAGCCTAATACATTAAGAAACTGATTACAGGTAATATCTCACCTTCAAAAATGTTCCAATAAGCTTCTTTTACAGACTAGACTCCTTGCTAGAATGGGCCCAATTCTTTTCCCTGATACAGTCTTTGTTAGCTTCAGCAGACATCTCAAGTGGTAAGCAGGGGTTTTCCCCTTTGTCCTGCTTCACCTCTTCCCCTTTGTCCTGCTCCACCCCCTTTTATAGCTTTGGCATGAGGCAGGAATCTTTTGTCTCTCTGGGTCCCCACCCCTCCTTCTAAATGGAAAAGTACAAGATTTAAGACGGATTTCATTATCAGGTGACCTGATCACATGTCACTGTAAGACCCCTAGTCTCCATTCTTCCTGGGTTGGCCCACACATACACAGAAAGCCTTGCAGGTAAATAAACCATTTACAACCAACTGTCATAGTCAGTGGAAGCCATCAAGATTGTAAACCACTGTTAACGGCCCATGCTCTGCATAATTACAATAGGACCTCAGAGTTATACTTCATATTTCTAGCTTCAGATACAAGAATGATACATGCATACAAATAGGTGGAATATATTCAGTAGGTTATAACTTTTGTTATGATACCTTACAAGAGACCTTTTGCATAAAGCATATTCCAGTTACATCATATTCACACTCATAAGCATATTTCCATAAAACATATGGAGTGCAATATCACAATATGTTTATTAAAATCATGTTCAAAATTGTTATTGAACATTTTCATTTGCTTAAAACACAAACTTTAATAAAAATGGGTCCATTTCAAGCTTTGAAAAATGTAACATTTTGAAATTTCTGTAAAACAGAGTTCTTGTTTTTCAACCAGAACTAAGTTAACACTTCCTTTTAGGAAGCACAGTTTTCACTACCCCACATAAATATAAATATCTATTGTTGTGTTCAAAGTCAAGTCAATTTCTGGCACTAACCATGCTTTTACCTGGTTATCACTTATAGTATAATAATCCAATCTGACCCTCCCTCTCTCTAACTAGTCCATCTATTGCCTATTTAAATTGACATGAATTAATTTTATTATGTAGATCTGCTACACAACGGTCACTTGTTTTATTTTGCGGTTGGTTTGTTGTAAAGAAAATGTGCCTTTCCCAAGTGACAGATTTGTGCATGGATTGAAGTATTCGTGACATTTTTGAATGGCTCTGTCTTTCAGTTCACGGTCTTCTCAGAATTACTCTGGTCCTGCCACTTGTAGTAGGATTTCATCTTCTACATTTTTTCTTAAGTATCATTGGCTTACAGGAATATTTCAAATTAACAAGCTCCTCCAGTTCTTTGCCCTCATACTTTTTCAAATTGAAGGATTCAGGTGGGCTTTATTTTACTCCATTTTTATCAAAGATTTTCTTGTTTTTTGGACTCCACATAATAGGAGTGTAACAAGCAGATGTGCCGCCCTTTATATCCTGGCCCTAGACACATGATCTGGATGAAGATTACATGAAGAGGGCTTCCAGTGGCTGCTGTCACAGAGAGCATCCCCAAGTTTAGCATTTTTCCAACATTGTAGTACATCTATTTTGTCAATGTGAGTTCAATGCTAGGATTTTGGCACAGGACTTGAAAGCAGTAGATAGAAGAAGTGAGTTTTTAGAAAGTGCCTTGAGGAGAGCAAGGTTGATGGTACAAATACTGACAGAGAACTAGGTTTACCCAAGCTGATATATACAGAGAAGTAAGTTATACCCTTCTGCATAGAATCACAGCACTGGAAGGGACCTCGAGAGGTTATCTAATCCAGTCCCCTGCATTCATGGCAAGACTAAGAATCATCTAGACCATCTAGGTGTTTGTCTAATCTGCTCTTAAAAATTTCCAATGATGGAGATTCCACAACCTCCCTAGGCAATTGATTCCAATGCTTAACCACCCTGACAGGAAGTTTTTCCTAATGTCCAACCTAAACCCCCCACCTGTTCATGCTCTCTGTATGTGTGTATATATATCTCCTCAATATAAGTTCCACTCTATATGCATCCGAAGAAGTGGGCAGTAGCCCACAAAAGCTTATGCTCTAATAAATTTGTTAGTCTCCAAGGTGCCCCAAGTACTCCTGTTCTTTTTGCGGATACAGACTAACACGGCTGCTACTCTGAAACCTGAGTTTGCTAGTCTGCCTTCTTGATATCCATTGTTTTTATTCTCCCACCTACCATTCCTTAGAATCACAAACTCTGCCATTTCATGATCACTTCCACCCAAGCTGCCTTCCACTTTCAAATTATCAACCAGTTCCTCCCTATCTGTCAAAATCAAATCTAGAACAGTCTTTTCCCTAGTAGCTTTCTCCACCTTCTGAAATAAAAATTGTCTCCAATACATTCCATGAACTTGCTGTGTAATCTGTGCCCTGCTGTGTTATTTTCCCAACAGACGTCTGAGTAGCTGAAGTCCCCCATCACCACCAAGTCCTATGCTTTGGATTATTTTGTTACTTTTTTAAAAAAAGCCTGATCCACCTCTTCTTCTTGGTTAGGTAATCTGTAGTAGACCCCTACCTTGAGCATGGACCCTGTCCCCCCTAGGGAGAAGCATGCCAAAGATGTACAAGTGGCAGTGCTACTATTTGCCTTCACTCAGAGTTTTTTCTACAAGGAAGCAATGTGTTGACTGCTTTGTTTCCACTTCCCAAGATCACCACTTTTCCTGCAAGCTTGAAATGCTGAAAAGTGAAGCACCTACTCACCATCTATGAGCAACAGACTCCAATCTAAATTCTAAATATTAGGTGATATGGCTCTGGGTTGATTTGAAACCTTTACAACACATTTTTTTTTAAATTGTAATAATTCATAGCCTCCCCCAATCCATACCATTAGACATATGCAAAGCTTTCCCAGACAGTTTGGGAATCAAGACAGTCATTTGCATATGCTCTCAAAGATGCACAAGTATCGCTGGATGCAATCCCCTTCCCTGTAGCATGGGTGTTGTTTATCGCAGCTGGTTGATCCCTGGGGAGGTTTACTTGCAGGAGGTGGGGTTTTATTTTGTAATTCTGGCATTTTGAGCTTGCGCTCTCTCTCTCCATGCTTTCAGTCATCCAACTCCAACAGTCTCCAATCTGCAGCTTCTTCCGCTGCCTGTTTCTCTTCACCTGCTGCCTGCTCTCTCTCGTAGGCATTCTTCTCATTCTTTTTCCAGTTTCACCATCTCCAGTCTGGCCCCAATGAGCTGAATGGCTGCCTCACTGAGGACTGTGCCAGGCTGGTACCCCGTCACTGGGCGGTTGCAGTCAAGCCTGCACTCCCTACAGCACCAATCCTTCCCGAGGGATCTGGCTGCTGTACGTGTAACTTATCTGGTTCCATGAGCATAAACACCATTTCCTCGACATTTTTCCCTGTAGCTGCTAATGCACGACCAGTACACAGCTGCTCAAATTTTAACTTAGTCAGTTTGGAATATGTGTCGTGTTTGTGTGTTCATTTTGCACTGTCTTTTGTTCTATTTCCTTCTCCTGAAATAAAGAAACAGTAAATATCAAAATGTAACTATTTTCTTTCCTGTTTCCAACCTTATTACTTTTAAATCTTTAGGTTATATGTATCAGTATACTTTGTAAGTGTCTTGAGCGTGAATTTTGGTTAGCTCATAAACTGCCGCTTACACCACTTTGACACTTTTCGGAATTAACTGAGGAGTGAATCCCTACCACCTACTCAGAGCAGGAGAGAGCCTTGTCTATGCCCACCAGGGGAAATCCTCTCTAACTACCAAGTGCTGGCAACACAAGCACTCTGCTCCAGGATTCACAAGCCCCACTCATTCCCAATGCAATCTAGCAATTTACACACCCCACTTTGTTACGTTTGAGTGTCTTATCATCTGGACACTCTCAGCATTCCCCGATCCACTGCTTCCATGGAGACAGGGCACTCCACTTCACTGGTTTCACCTCCATTCAACACTCTCTTGAGTATAAGGCACTTAAATGTGTCTGTAGTAAAACCAAATTGAAGTTTATTTGACAGAGCTTGAGATAAAGATTCAAATAAAAGCAAGTAAAAGGATTTGGAGACAAAAGGTTATAGGTAAAAGACAAACACAGAACACAACCTGTAGGCTATAATTATTAACAAGTTTCTTTCCTGTCTAAGAATGTATTCCTTACCCAATGGCCAGTCCTTACTGAACTTGTCCAGTCCAGAAAACTGGGTTCCACCTGTCATGAGACATTTCCGTTGGTAGAGTATTTCCTCCATAATGGATAATGTCTTATGCCCTTTCTTCTTATCTTATGTAGTTACAGACTAATGTCTCTTAGCCCAGGGGGTTCCCTATTCAGGACGTTCCTTGTGGTTCTTTTGTCTTTGTAAATGCTCAAACCTGCATCTGGTCCAGACAGTAAACAGTGGCTTGGTAAGGCTTCATGGCTGTCCATTGTTCTCAGTGTTGCTTGACTCAGGTCTGAGACTCCCCCACCTTGGGTGACAAGTTTTACTTACAACAGTTTTGGAACACAATATCCTACATGTTACATAACTCTAAAATTGTTTCTCCTACCAACACCTCACAATAACCATGAAAATCAACTAGTTCTTAGCTTTTGGCAGAGACCACACACAACCCTCTTTGGTGAAACATTGAGAAGATGGTCAGACGCAGGGGCAAATATACCCATCGAGGCATGCCTGTGTCACAGTGGTCCCAAAGCTGGGAACGGTGACAAAGAATTGCTTTGATGGGAAAAAGTTTCATGCATCCTTTTTTTCATTGCAGTTGGTTTCATACCATACAGATCAGCAGATAGAGAATTCAGTCAATAGGAACCAAAAAGAATAGTGCTGACAGCTAAATTATTTTACATCCAGTATATTTGTTTCTCTATATTGGTGGGTGATTGTATTACATTAGTGCTATGTCTGCACATCAGTAACAGCTATGCAGTATTTCAATATTCTTTGTAAAGTACTGGTATAGGACACATTATTGATACAAGTGATGTCAGGGCTCTGTATCTTTTGTGTGAAATATTCTTAGTTAGCAGTCAGAATAAAATAGAGATATTGACTACCTTTTAGTATTGAGTTATGATGAGGCTATTATGATAGCAGCATCATTCATACCTCTGCAGTTAATGTTGCTTTAGTAATTCCATCATAAACTCTATTTTTGAGATTTATAGCTCAGTCTTAAACATTCATTCCATCTGTAATTTGGTCTGAAAGATTTCAGCCACACAGTCCATTTTTAAATCATGTTTTCTAAATGAGATAAAAATAAAATAAATTTTTACTCACACAGGAGAATGGATTTCAGCAATTAATAGTCCCAAGCATGATCCAAAATGTTCATAGTATTTTGAAATACAAAATTCTTTGATTTGATTCTGATTAGCAAAACTTCTTCTGATTCTAAACCTAGACAGTAATTAGAAAAGAGAATTCCATATCCCAACCAGGTCCCTTAGAGTTCATGACTGAGATCAGTTTCACTTTGTCTGCTTCTTGCATATGGAGCAGGGTAATGTGTGTATGTCTGGGGGTAAGAGCTGCAGAGTGTACATAGGGGTACAGTGGGGAGAGGAGTGGCAGGAAGTCGAGAAACCCTCCAACCAACTACATTAGGAAGTGCTCCCTCCCATCTGTCATGGAGCGTGGGGAAATAGCTGGGTGCTTTGAAGGACTCTGCATTCCCTGCTTCTGCCATGGGAGCAGGCAATACAGCTACCCATCAGTCCTAGCTGAGGAATGTGGGGGCACATGTGGTGGTCATCTCTCCATAAGGCAACTCCCTCTCTCTTACATCCTTTTCAGCTCTGGAGTCAACCAGTGCCCCCTGGAAGATCAGGAAGTCATTTTCCTCTGCCACCTTTGGTAAGACAAAGTGAGGAGGGGCACTACTACTAAAAAGGGAGGAGAAGGTGAAGTAACCAGGAGATGGTGAGGTTCAGACCATGTGGTCTCCCCATGAATAATTCCATTTTTCAGGAACTACAGGGTGGAGAGGTGTGGAGGTTAGAAGGAGATGAGGAGCTGGATTGGGATTTAGGGTGAGAGAGAGAGTTGATGGATGACAGGATTGGAATAGAAGATATTGAGAGGTGCTGGGGATCTGTCTGGAGATTTGAAGGTCATGGATCAAAAGGAGCAAGGAAGGATTGGGAGATACTGGGGTAGCCATATTGTATCTCAAGCCCAGCTACTAGATGGGCCACTCGTCTAATTTGAAATTTGCACTGATGTCTGGCCAGCACTTGGCAAACAATGTAATTGGTGCAAGAGTGGGATCAGCTTCCAGAAAGGAGGAAAATGTGAACTATTCAGGGAGTTCATCCCTGCTCCAGCTTCCCTGAGGGTTTGTGATGGGGGGGTTCACCCCACACTCTCCCCAGAGGGGTTAAGGGAAGCCAGATGGGCCAATTAAACTTTTAGGCTATAAGATGGGAGAATTAAGGCTGTGAGGAAAGCCCGAGTTAAAGGAAAGGGCACTTGTGTAGAAATAGACGGGGCTTCTGTAAAGCAAGGAAACTCATAGGAAAAAGGGGTTCTGCAGTCAGTCCCTGGAGAAAGGGAGCTGTGTTTGGAGCTACAAAGGCAAGTAGCCTACAGTTACTCCCGGGGAAGAGGGAGTTGTGAGGCTGGCAAACCCAGAGAGGCGGGGAGAGCTAGAAGGTAAGGAAATGGCTCAGGAAAAGACAGTAAGGTCCAGGAGGGAACAGACCTTGGATGCTGACTAGAGTGTCCATGAGCTGGAACCTAGAGTAGAGGGCAGGCCCAGGTTCCCCTACAAGCCACTGGGGAAGTGGCACCATAGGGGCAGTGAATAGAAAGAGTGCCAGAGACTGCTAGTGAGAAGAGATTTTGATACCCCAGGAGGGGCAAATATGTATAGTGACCTGACTGGAGGGCCAAGTCATGGAGAAGGAACACCTGAAGTGGCAGAGATTGAGAGAGAGAGTGGTAGGATGGTGTGAAGTGAGCAGCAGAAGGGGGTCCCAGACCTGGAAGGAGTTAATCCCCAGAGTGGCCAGGAGAAGGCGCCCACTAGCGGTGAATGAACCATGTGATAGGGTTCCTCAGGGTTCTGACTTTCATTCCCTTCTTTTCCCCCACTGCACTTTATTTCTGGGTAATCTCATCCATAGACACAAACTCAACGACCATCTCTATGCTGATGACTCACAGATCTACCTCTCTACTGCAGATCTTTCTTCTTCTGTCCATACTAAAACTCTGCCTGTATCTCTGATATCTCCTCATGGATGTCCAGCTCAACTTGGTTAAGCCAGAGCTTTTAATCTTTCCCTCCAAGCCCACCACCTTCCCAACTCCTTTCTGGACCACTGTGGATAACACCAGTATCTTGGCTGTCACTCATCTTGCCTATAAATTGGACGTCATCTTTGGCTTGGAGCACTCTGTAGACCATCACATCCAGGCTATGTCTAAATCTTGCAGATTCTTTCTACATAAAATTGCTGAGATACAGCCTCTCCTATCTTTCCATGCAGCTAAAACTTTTGGCCAGGCTCTTGTCATCTTGCATCTTGATTACTGCAACATAATTTTCTCTGGCCTTGATAAATACAATCTTTCCCCACTCCAGTCCATTCAGATTGCAGCTGCAAAGCTCATTTTCCTAGCCTGCCACTTTGACCGTGTCACTCCTCTCTTTGCATCTCTCCATTGGCTTCCTGTTTTCTATCGTATCAGACATAAGTAACTTGTCTTCACTTGCAAGGTCATGCATTGCATATCCCCACCCTACCTATCATCTCCTATTCACAATTGAAATGTTGACTCTCACCTCCAATTGGCCCATGGGGTCAGCCTCCATCGCCCACTCATTTCAATTTTCAAACAAGCACCTTCATGCTTTCTGCAAAGCTGCACCTAAAGCTTGGGAGGAGAACCCCATAGACAGCTGCAAAACTATCTCATTATCTGCCTTCAAATCCCTCTTTAAAACTCTCCTTTGCCACAGTGCCTACAAAAAAATTGACAACTGTTAGGCCATTGGTACCCTGATACCACCACCTATCATAATGTTTCATTGTTTCCGTGTACTACAGGCACCGGCTTCCTCTGGGCCTGGGAGGTGCTCAACTCCCTACTCTACCCCAGGTCCTGCCCCCACCCTCCCCACTCTTCCAAGTCCCCACCCCCGCTCCGCCTCTTCCTGCCTCTTCCCACCCAGTTCCTCCCCCTCCCCTGAGCTTTCCCTGTCCCCACTCTTCCCCCTTCCTCCCAGAGCCTTCTGCATGCCATAAAACAGCTGATTGCGGCAGGTGGGAGGCACTGGGAGGGAGAGTGAGGAGCTGATCGGCAGGGCCACCGGCAGGCGGGAGGCGCTGGGGGAGGAGGCAGTAGCTGGCTTCTGGTGGGTGCTAAGCACCAGCTAATTTTTTTCCGTGGGTGCTCCAGCACTGGAGCACCTATGGTGTCAGGGACTATGCCGTGTACTCCCCCATCTGTCTATATTCATATTTTGTCTCTTGTCTTATACTTAGATTATAACCATTTGGTGTTGGGGACCATCTTTTTGTTCTGGGTGTGAAGGAAACACTTAGCATTTCCGGCCAATAGCTGTCAGGTCACTGGGCCAGATCCGTGCCTTAGCTCCAACTGGAGGAGTGCAAAGGGGTCATAAACTGGGCAGCTTGAGGGTTCCCCTGCCAAGACTGAATCCTTGGGTGGCCTAAAGCTTCCATAGCTGGCAGTATGATAACCCAGCCTCCCCTGTGTCAGGCATGTGCTGTGGGAGGGAGAGTGTGATCACAGGCCATTACAGTGGGCATAATTTAAAGCAGCCCTGAGGCCGCACTAAATTATGCAGCAGGCTAGACTGGCCCCTGACAGCCTCAGGGATGAAAGAAGAACAAAGGAGGCTCAGAGCCCCTCTTGTTCCCCACCTGTTTCCTCAGCTGTACTGAGCAGAGCTCTGGCCGCAGCCGAGGATCCAGATCAACAGTACTTTGGTACATACTGATGCTAGCATCTGTGATATGCAACAGACCTCACATTTCTAAAGCGAAGACTGATCGGTATGGAACATACTCCAGCCTTATTGGTCTCTTTCCTGGACACTTCCTTGAGATGTGACAAAAGGCATCTGTAGCTTGGTGCCACTTAATCTCGAAGGTTTAGTTTAGAAAGGCTGATGAGGCAGAATCTCTAAAATCATCCAGCAGCATCAGTTTCTCCTCTGACATTTGCTTTTTGAAAGGACTCAGATCATCCTAGTCTTTTCAGTGAACACTGAACAAATCCTGCCTGCTCCCATAATAAGGATAACAAGTGCCACGCGGAGGTACTCTGCCGTATGACATCTTGATTAACCTGTTTCTGTGCACAAGACATGGAGTGCACACTAACCAGTCTCACTTCCTCAGGCTTTCCTGCACTTGTAGTTCAGACAGTCCAGATCACTGCACCAGAAACTCCCTGGGGAAAACAAATTGGAAGAGTTAAGATAGATCACTGCACCAGCCACACATCAAGTTTCTGCTGATGTTGTTTTAAAAAAAAATGGGGGCAAGGGGAAATTCTAAATCGAGAGGCTTTATGGAAATGCAAAGAGTTTGTTTGGGACTTTTAATATCTACTGGCAAATCAGTTACCACTGTATGAAGAATGACAGCCACAATTTGTGACTTGCCAGTGTCCCTAATTTAAATTAAATAGAACAAATGGCTGCCACTATCCCCTTCATTACATAGCTGCAGCATGTTGAGACTAGCAATCCAAGCATGCAGTGCTCAGCCTGAGAGGAAAACCAATTGCATTAAGCTGGAGCATTGTGTGCTGGGACCGTAGTCTACAGCATTGTACCAGTCCATGTTTTTTACTTTTGCCTCCCCTGTTAAATACCTGCTATTATATGGCATATTTCAAAGCTTTACGAGGGAGGTAAATATAATTTCTCCCATTTTAAAGACAGGCAAGCTGAGGCATAGGGAGGTGAAGTGACTTTCCCAAGGTCACACAGTAATCCAGTGGCAGACTCAGGAATAAAATTAAGTTCTCCAGAGTCTCGGTCCTGCTTCTATGTGGCCTGGTCTACACTTAAAAATTAGTTTGACACAGTCACTCAGGGGTGTGAAAAATCCACACCCCTGAGTGTAGTAGCTAACACCTAACACCCAGTACAGATGCAGCTAGCCCATCATAAGAATGCTTCCAGTGACCTAGCATTCCTACACTGACAGAAAAAACCCTTCTACTGATGTAGTCTTTGTCTACAGTATGTCATGTTGGCATAGCAATGGCGCCATGGTAGAATCCCCTCAGTGGTGTAAACATCGTCTTTATCACTCAGTGTTCTGAGCACTTCTTCGGACATTAACATAAATATTTCATATTTAATTGCATTGGATATCCATTTGCATTTAGGGAGTGGAAGTCATGCTTCAAATTCACTGATACAGCATAATCCCACCAGGATTTTGGAAGTTTCTTAGAACTGGATTTATCAGTTGTACGGCCATGATGACTATTCCTGAAGAGACTAGATGCTGATGAGAAGAAAGAGTCTTTTCAAACATAAACCTAGCAGTTTCCATCTCATGTTCCTTACATGAGAAATAGCAATGCCAGGATTTTGCCCTTGGTCAGTATTACCTTTGGCAGATATATGGTGCATGTTTGTCAGACAAATAAACTTCTCTGGGTATGTAAGAGCATTTTGGACTGAGCGGGAGTGAGCCTCCCATCCCAGATCAACTGACTCAAGTTAGCGGGGCTCCTACTAGCGCTCTAAAAATAGCGGTATAGAAAGTGCTTTGAAGTTACAGCTTGGACTGGAGCTCAAGCTCTGAAGTCGGGGGGGAGCTTTAGACCCTGAGCCACAACTTCAAACTCTGTCTGTATAGCTCTTTTTAGAGCACTACTACACTCCCTGCTACCCCAAGTCTGTCAACCCAGGCTGGGAGGCTCAGTCCAAAATGCTTTGTAGACATCAAGTTTCTGCTGATGTTGTTTTTAAAAAAAACATTCAAAATTTTTTTGAAATTCATTTTCAGACAATACCAGATAAGTATCTTAATCACAAAATGCTAATGGAAAGGGATGTTTGTTCCTATTTTTTTCCCTTTTGGATTGATTCTGAAGAAGAGCCCTGTGTAGCTTGAAAGCTTGTCGCTCTCACCAACAGAAGTTGGTCCAATGAGAGAGATTTCCCACCTTGCCTCTCAACTTAGCGATGAGACATGCTCTTATACTTTTTTTTTTTTTAGAGTAACTATTGCAATCAATGATGATTTGTTTCTACAACAACTCAGTTGAGATTATTTGGTAAATTCCATGTAAATGCGTAAGGCCCCATTCTCCTGTACACTGGTTACACACTCTCAACTTCATTCCATGACCTTCATCTGCAAGTTTCTTCCTCATTCTTCTTTCAAGGAGGTGAAATTTGCCCTCTCAAAGGGTTCATCCCCCCAAAACCTGCAGCACCTTTTTCCAATTGGGCATCATAGCTCATGAAGGAGCAGTGCTGCCAATCCCACAGCAACCCTCCCCCAGCACTGACCACAATTGCCTTTGGAATCCTCAGTGCAAGAGAGAATCCATGCAAGTTACTGCAACCTATCTACAATAACTTACTCTGCTTTGTCCCAGGTATAGAGAGAGAGGGGATTATCTAGCAGATTCTTGCCAGTCATCCACTAATGGATCTGGGGTGGCCTTAAATTTGAAGTAAGTTCATGCTGCAGAAACCTCTCTCCTGCCACTTCCATTCCCAATCCTCCAACCAGAACCACACATGCAGAATTTTCTTCTTCTGTCAGAAAAGGAGGGGAGCTCGGGAAGCCATAGTAATTGCAGACTCTGGCATGTTGCCAATGGCAGCTCCTCAGGGTAAGGTCAGGTTGTAGCTACTGTAAAATATCTCTGAGCATACATGTATACAAGGCCTAGTCAAACATTTTATCAAAATTCTCCCATCCCTGTTGGCAGTTCCTGCTGCTCACTCTCAGTTTCTGCCAGTAAGGGGTGGTGTTGAAGAAACCTTCCTCTACAGGTACTCCCTAGACTCATAGGCATGGACCAATCTGCCTCAGTTGTACCCTCTACTCATTGGCAAGTTTCCTACTTCCAAAAAAACCGATGCTCTCAAACTTAGAGTTGTTGACTTTTTATTTTGTCTTCCTGCTTCCCACACCGCCACAATGGGCATCACTAGCTGTTCCTTATCCAAAATGCCTGCAGGTTCTCTTGGCCAAAGTAGATTGGATGCAGTCACTGGTTGGTGACATTTTTGTTGTTGGAAATTACTATTTAATAACTAAGCTTGACATATCTGACTGCCTTCAGCCAGTGAACAGTGTAATCGGGGAATGATACAGAGAGACTACAAACAGAGGTTTGACTTTGTGAGCAAATATAATGTGTATACAAACTAATTTTTTTAAAATTCTTTCTTTTAACCATTTGAGCCACAAAGCTCCCATGGTGAGGTATAACTAGTTGCCAGGAGCGGCACCAGTGTGCTGATTGATGATTGTGGAGGTTCTTGCGATGTAAGATAGTTCTGAGCCTGTTTCTGCTCCGCTTTAAAATCTGCAGCATCTTTGTAATACCAAAAAAAAGAACAAGAATGAGATCAACGTTATTCTAGTTAGAAGACAAAATAATAAAGAACTTTGCGGTATGTCTAATGCAGAAAATCAACACTGATCAAACCTCCCTCAAACTCCCTTCCTTAATGCTGGAGTGACATTGCTGAAAAATCTGCCTTTATATTAACTTTCAATAAAAGAAACGGACAATAACCTATTTTTAAATGAGGAGGGAGGAAAGTTGTGCTTTCTTTTTGCTCACAGCTTTTAAAATTAAACCCACTACCATTCTTGGCTGCTTCTGCTTTCTTGTTTTGTCATGTCTTAATCAGAATGATCACTGTGCTTAGGAAGAGCGTTAGTCTCTAAAAACCTCAGTTTCAGAAGTTCAGAGCACTCACCACTCTTGTTAAAGTCAGTTAGTGTTGCATGTGCTCAGCACCTCTGAAAATCGAACCACAAATTGTCCCAAACATAGAAGACATATGACTTGTGTATTTGTTGATGACTGATATAGATGTTTTCCCCAGGTCAAGGTGGTTGGTGCGGGGGGGAAGCTTATACAATTTCTGACTTTATTATCATTCTCAGGGTTAAGTCTTCAGTGCTAGCAACCTCTACCCTTCATGACCACTGAATAGCCTCTATTGACCAAAAGAAAGGACAACATATTGTTTAGTCTTGTATATTTGAATGAAACTCTATGCTAATGCTCTACAATATATCTGATCAGAATAGAATTATGTGGACATTGCAAATATATAATTATGTGTCTGACAAATGCACATTTCTAGAAGGCACACGATGGGGAGAATTTCATGATAGTCCTTGACATTTTAATCCTACATAATTATCCTGTAATAATTAGTAGACATTTTGCACAGTTGGAAGGCTGGAGGGCATAAGGAGAAAGTGGGTCTTTGTAATCTCAAATGTGCAGCCATGCAGTGTTGCAACGTGGTGTTTTGTGCAGGTGAGCATTTGAAGGCAATATTAAATCCAATGATTTATTTGTAAAATTATTATGAGAGTTGGAGGAAAACCACACAAAAATGATTGAAACTACAGAAAAAGGTAAATAATGTTTGATACAAAGGATAATGCAAATTACAAAAAATGAACAGAAAATGGGAACTATGCATTTCCTACCTATGATACTGTAGAATATTGAGTAAGTTAGACCCATGGAAAAGAATGTTTAGGAAGCAGGAAGATATGAGAGAAATTTTCTTGATTCCTATCCTACCTCTCACTGCAATAGGTATATTCTTGATGGATCCTAGCAACTTCTTTTTCATGAGGAATTGGGTGGTCATGACACTAGAGTTGTTTATGGTGGGATTTTGAAAAGTGTTTAGCACTTTTCCGTTCAAGTCAATGGTAAAGCTCCACTGACTTCAAAGGAAGCAGAATTAGCGGTGAGCACTTTTGAAAACACCACTCTTAGAGTCTATTTGAGATGAAATCCAGCTCATATTTTCTTCACATTCATATTCATATGCATACTGTGCAGACATTCACGTAGAATTAATTCTCATCTCTCAGAGGGTATGTCTGCCCTTTGAGGTGGCAGTGTGATTCCCACCTTGATGAGATATACCTGCACTAGCTCTGGTTGAGCTACGGTGCTAAAAATAGAGAATATCAACGATAGCACCAGCAGCAGAAGGGGCAAGCCACCCCGAATACATGCCTAACATCTCGGAAGGGTTTGTATGCGGAGTGACTAGCACCGCCCTCTACTCACATTGTCACAGCTGGACTGTTTTTAGTGTGCTACCTTGATCAAAGCTAGCACAGGTATGTCTGCTTGAGCTAGGAATGAAGCACCCATAGTCACAAAGAGAGCTTTACACAAAACGTTTATTTCAGCTGAACTGGGTAAGAAGTGTAACCCTGGCAGGGCCAGCCTTAGGGAAAATGGGCGAACTTGTGTTTTGGTGCTCCTGGCCCCCATTTCCCCAAGCTCTCGTGGGCATAGTGCCCCACATTTCCCCTGCCCCCCATTACCCCAGGCCCCCACAGGCTCCCCCCCCCCATCACCCCTGGCCCTTCCTGCCCAGACAGAGCGGGAGATGGACCCATCTTGTGCTAGTGCAGGAAAGCTGAGAGATGGTAGTCAGTGATAAATTGAGCATGATTTCAGGCATCTAATCTGAGACATATGTCTGAAATTATTTGTAAAATTCATAATAATAATAATAATGAATAACCCTTTCTCCCCTAACCCCTCCTGTGTCCCTTTTCCCCACTCCCCCTTCTGAGCCCCCTTCTCCCTTAACCCTTGCACGGTGCCCTCTTTGCCCCAACCCTTGCATCCCCCTGGTGTACCCCTAACTGCATCCATGTGGGGAAACTGACCTGGATGCACAGAGTGGCTGCTCGCTCCCGCATCGAATGCTGCTTCTCTGGGCCCCCCTAGGTGGCTGGGAGTGGGGAGCAAGGAGCAACACCAGGCTCCCTGTGTCCAGGTCATTTTCCCTATCTGGGCTGTGTAAGGGGAGGGCAGGAAAGCAACAGCTCCTGACGCTCACCTCACAGCACAGCCCAGGTAGGGAAAGTGACCTGGATGCAGGGAGTCCTGGCTTTATTCCTCACTCCCCCCTACACACAACCCGTAGGGAGGCACAGAGGAACACTGGAGGAGGCAAGCAGTATCTGTGTGCCACTGCTTGCCTTCCACCCACATTCCTCTGCCGGAAAGAAGCAGGGAGAAATCTGGGCACACACCTCCCCCCATGCATTGCCTCAGTGAGTTTGTGGAGCTCTTCCACCTACTGGCAGCATCCATCTCTATGCTGCCACACGGTGGCCCATGACCATGGCTCCGTAAGCGGTGTCCCAGGTGACCCACACTTAAGGCTAGACCTGAATTCTGGCCCTGTTTAAATCAACAGAAGTTTTGATGTTGTCTTTAAGAGGGCTAAAATTTCACTTGAGATGTCCAGAGATATAGCTTTGTTTCAGGGGTAAGACGTCCAAGCCCTTTGATTTGTACTCAGTGCATTAACTTAAAGGTAAAGGTCTAAGTTTGAAAAAAATATATTTTTAATAAAATATAAACAAATATAAACATCCCCATAGATTTGTAGTAATTATGTAAATTGCAACCAACTCCGGCATTAATCATTAAAATCTTTTTTTAAAGCTCTAAATATTTTTAAATGAAAAAATATATGCATCACATAACTTTTTTATACTAGAAGTTCAGTTTTCTAGAGCAAAGATGTAAACTTTATTCTTTGATATCCTCACTGAGGTATACAGTGTTTCTTTTTCTTTCCTTTTTTAAAAAAAATGTCAACACGGATAAATATATGTAGATGTATTTTTCACTTCAGATGTAAAATTCATACCTCACTTGTGACTTATGCAAGGAAAAAAAGAAGCTTCATTAAATGGAGCTCCAACTTGTCCATGAATAGTGATTTGCAGTTTGGGAGCACTTTCCTTTGAAATCATTAGATCTTTGCAGCCAAAGTATTTTTATCTCCTTGAAAAATTCCACTTATTACCTCATCATCATGAGAAAAAACATGATTTTTTAAAAGATGTTTCTTAATGATCTAGGCAATGGCAAAAAGTTCTTTTAGTATTTTCCATACTATAAGCACTAACTTGGTGCAGCATGCAATTAAAGTAAATTTTAAAATAAAATAAAATAAATAAGTCTAGTGCAATTTATACAAAGTTTTTGATACATTGACTGGCATAATACTTCTGTACAAGTTAACTTCAGTACTTTGTGACTTCTTCAGTGTTTCTCTGAAACATATACTAAGGCCTGGTCTACACTATAAGTTTAATTCGAATTTAGCAGCATTAAATCAATTTAACCCTGCACCCGTCCACACAACGAAGCCCTTTATTTTGATATAAAGGGCTCTTAATATCGATATCTGTACTCCTCCCCGACGAGGGGAGTAGCGCTGAAATCAGTATTGCCATTTCGAATTAGGGTTAGTGTGGCCGCAATTCAAAGGTATTGGCCTCCGGGAGCTATCCCACAGTGCACCATTGTGACCGCTCTGGACAGCAATCTGAACTCGGATGTACTGGCCAGGTAGACAGGAAAAGCCCTGCGAACTTTTGAATTTCATTTCCTGTTTGCCCAGCGTGGAAAGCACAGGTGACCACGCAGAGCTCATCAGCACAAGTAACCATGCAATCCGAGAATAGAATAAGAGCACCAGCATGGACCGTACGGGAGGTACTGGATCTGATCGCTATATGGGGAGAGGATTCAGTGCTAACAGAACTACGTTCCAAAAGACGAAATGCCAGAACTTTTGAAAAAATCTCCAAGGGCATGATGGAGAGAGGCCACAACAGGGACTCATATCAGTGCCGCGTGAAAGTTAAGGATCTCAGACAAGCCTATCAAAAAAACAAGGAGGCAAACGGTCGCTCCGGGTCAGAGCCGCAGACATGCCGCTTCTACGCTGAGCTGCATACAATTCTAGGGGGGCCGCCACCACTACCCCACCTCTGACCATGGATTCCGAGGCGGGGATAATCTCAGCCACACCTGAGGATTCTGCGGACGGGGAAGAGGAGGAGGAGAAGGAGGACGAGCTTGAGGAGAGCACACAGCACTCCGTTCTCCCCAACAGCCAGGATCTTTTTCTCAGCCTGACTGAAGTACCCTCTCAACCCTCCCAAGGCAGTATCCAAGACCATGACCCCATGGAAGGGACCTCAGGTGAGTTTACCTTTTAAAATATAAAACATGGTTTAAAAGCAAGCATTTTTTAATGATTAATTTGCCCTGAGGACTTGGGATGCATTCGTGGCCAGTACAGCTACTGGAAAAGTCTGTTAACGTGTCTGGGGATGGAGCGGAAATCCTCCAGGGATATCTCCATGAAGCTCTCCTGGAGGTACTCCAAAAGCCTTTGTAGAAGGTTTCTGGGCAGTGCAGCCTTATTTCGTCCTCCATGGTAGGACACTTTACCACGCCATGCTGGTAGCAAGTAATCTGGTATCATTGCATGACAAAACCTGGCAGCGTATGGTCCTGGTGTTTGCTGGCATTCAAGCAACATCCGTTCTTTATCTCACTGTGTAATCTTCAGGAGAGTGATATCGCTCATGGTAACCTGATTGAAATACGGGAATTTAATTAAGGGGACAGAGGTGGCCATTCCCACTGAGCTGTTTGCCTGTGGCTAAAAAGAAATCCTTCCCTGTAGTTAGCCAAGCCGGGGAGGGGGGATAATTGGTGCTGAGCTTTTCGCATTTGGCTAGCAGGGATCTTCCCTGATACCAGCCACGTGGTGGGGGGAGGGGTAAAGCGATCATCCCAGAGAATTGGATGGGCGGGGGTTAGTTTGTTTTCTGCTGCTGCAGGTTAACAGGAAAACCGTAGCACTCAACAGGTTTTGCTTGGTATATAGGAAAGGAGGGTGCAGAAGCCGAAAGACAATGGCTTACAATGGCCGCATGCAAGCCTAATTCTGTTGCCCAGACCTGCGTCTGTGATCTCTAACACCAAAGCCACAGGCACTCAATATTAAGATGCAAAATGCGACCTTGCACTGAAATAACATGTGCTATGTAATGTGAATAGTGTTGTTCACCGTGAAAGAGTATAAGCATTGTTCTGTAAAATGTATCTTTTTAAATACTTCTCTCCCTTTTTTTCCCTCCCTCCAGCAGCTGCAAATTTTTCGAGCCTCCCTCCTCCATCCCGAAGGCTATCTCAGATAAGGCGGAGAAAAAAAAGGACGCGAGACGACATGTTCTCGGAAATCATGGAATCGACCTGCAATGAAAGAGCTCATCTGAATGAGTGGAAGGATACGGTATCAAAGTACAGGAAAGATGCCAGTGAACGTGAGGACAGGAGGGACCAACATGAGGAGAGGAGAGACGCTTGAGATGAGAGGTGGCGGCAGGAAGATCAGAGGAGGCAGGATGCAACTCTGGGGCTGCTGCATGAGCAAACCGACATGCTCCGGCGTCTGGTGGAGCTTCAGAAACAGCAGCAAGATCACAGAGTGCCGCTACAGCCCCTGTATAACCACCCTCTGCCCTCATCATGTTCCATAGCCTCCTCACCCAGACATGTAAGAACGGGGGAGGGGGGGTCCATGCACCCTCCCATTCCACCCCAGTGGACAGCCCAAGCAAAAGGCTGTCATTACTTTAAGCTTTTTTTAGTGGCCTTTTCCTTCCCTCCGATCCTCCTCCCAAACCCCACCCGGGCTACCTTGTCAGTTCTCTCCCTCTTTTTATAATCAATTAATAAAGAATAAATGCTTTTTAAACAATAGTGACTTTATTTCCTTTGAAAGCAAGCTGTGATCGAAGGGGGAGGGTGGGTTGCTTACAGAGAATGAGTCAATAAAGGGGGTGGGTTTTCATCAAGGAGAAACAAACAGAACTTTCACAGGGTAGTCTGGCCAGTCATGAAACTGGTTTTCAAAGCTTCTCTGATGCGCAGTGCTTCCTGGTGTGCTCTTCTAATCGCCCTGGTGTCTGGCTGCACGTAATCAGTGGCCAGGCGATTTGCCTCAGCCTCCCACCCTACCATAAAGGTCTCCCCCTTACTTTCACAGAGATTGTGGAGCACACAGCAAGCAGCAATAACAATGGGAATATTGGTTTGGCTGAGGTCTGAGTGAGTCAGTAGCGTGTGCCAGCGACCTTTTAAACATCCAAATGCACATTCTACCACCATTCTGCACTTGCTCAGCGTGTAGTTGAACAGCTCCTGACTCCTGTCCAGGCTGCCTGTGTACGGCTTCATGAGACGTGGCATTAAGGGATAGGCTGGGTCCCCAAGGATAACTATAGGCATTTCAACATCCCCAATGGTTATTTTCTGGTCCGGGAAGTAAGTCCCTTGCTGCAGCCGTTTAAACAGAGTAGTGTTCCTGAAGACACGAGCGTCATGAACCCTTCACGGCCAGCCAACGTTGATGTTGGTGAAACATCCCTTGTGATCCACCAGTGCTTGCAGCACCATTGAAAAGTACCCCTTGCGGTTTATGTACCTTGGTGCTCTGGTGCCAACATAGGGATATGGGTTCCATCTATCACCACACCACAGTTAGGGAATCCCATTGCAGCAAAGCCATCCACTATGACCTGCACATTTTCCAGAGTCACTACCTTTGGAAGCAGCAGCTCAGTGATTGCTTTGGCTACTTGGATCACAGCAGCCCCCCCAGTAGATTTGCCCACTCCAAATTGATTCCCGACTGACCGGTAGCTGTCTGGCGTTCCAAGCTTCCACGGGGCTATCGCCACTCGCTTCTCAACTGTGAGGGCTGCTCTCATCTTGGTATTCTGGTGCGTCAGGGCAGGGGAAAGCAAGTCATAAAGTTCCATGAAAGTGCCCTTATGCATGTGAAAGTTTTGCAGCCACTGGGAATCATCCCACACCTGCAACACTATGCGGTCCCACCAGTCTGTGCTTGTTTCCCGGGCCCAGAATCAGTGTTCCATGGCTAGAACCTGCCCCATTAACAACATGATCTTCAAAGCTCCTGGGCCCGTGGTTTGAGAGAATTCTGTGTCCATGTCCTCATCACTCTCGTTGCCACGCTGCCGTTGCCGCCTCCTCCTCGCCTTGTTTTTCTGATCCTGGTTCAGCATAAACTGCACGAGAATGCGCGAGGTGTTTACAATGTTCATGATTGCTGTCTTGAGCTGAGCGGGCTCCATGCTTGCCGTGGTATGGCGTCTGCATTGTTCACCCAGGAAAAAAGGCGCGAAACGGTTGTCTGCCATTGCTTTCATGGAGGGAGGGGTGAGGCTGTACCCAGAACCACCTGCAACAATGTTTTTTGCCCCATCAGGCACTGGGATCTCAACCCAGAATTCCAATGGGTGGAGAGACTGCAGGAACCATGGGATAGCTATGGGATAACTACCACAGTGCAACGCTCCGGAAATTGACGCTAGCCCCGGTACTTGGATGCACACCGCCGAATTAATGTGCTTAGTGTGGCTGCATACATTCGACTTTATACAATCTGTTTCCAAAATTCGAATTCTGTAAATTCGGATTAATCCCGTAGTGTAGACATACCCTAAGAAAAGTTCTACTAGTCAATGTTATTCAGTTGAACTGGGACTCTGTTCTGAAACACTGAAATAAAGGGGTCTTTTGCTGTTGATTTCATTTAAATCAGGTTTGCAGCCCAGATAAAAGTGCTGTCTCAAAAATTTTTGAAATCTTATAGAAAGTGAAATATTTCCACATTTCTCTATGCAGTCTTGCTCACACAGCAGTTGCTGAGTCAACATTGTATTACAGCCACCTTGATATAACTCTGTTTTGAACCCCATTATGAAGGATGAATATGAATTAATCACTAGTGTAGTGGAAATTTGTAGTTGCCTTTTGACCAGTGATCATGAATGAATGAATGAATGAATGAATGGAAGATCTTTAAGAATAATTTATTAGATGGCCAAAAAGCCAATATTCCACAACTCAAGGGGCACAGCTTTGGCTGAAAGCCCATGCTGATTCAGTGGCAAAGTGAAGGCATCACTTAGAAGTAAAAAAGCAATATATCAATGGAAAAAAGTGGAAATATATAGCAATCAATATACATTTGATGTTATAAAGTATAGAAAACTGAAAAGGGAAGCTAAAGATATCAGAGAAAAATCCATGGCTGACTGACAGGGCTAAGGTCAATAAGAAGAAGGTTATGTATATGAAGAACAAAAGAAACCTGGGAATTCTATGAATCATTATGAATGTATGTATTAATGCATGTATTAATTTTGGGCACCATAATTTTTGGCTGCCGAGCTTGAGACATCCAGGGCCTGATTTTTTTCATTTGCTAAGCACCTAAAGCTCCAAGAGTTGAGCTGGAGTTGTGAGTGCTTAGTATCTCTCTATATAACTAGCCCCAAGGTAAATGACACAAGTTAAGAAGCCAAAAAATGAGGCAGAAAAGTATAATTTTTACTGCTGATGTTTTTCTGTTCTAGGCACCAAATCATTTTTCTTGTCAGATTAGTGCAAACCCTGCAAATTAGACTTTATAAGAGAAGTCAGAAGTGTGCATGATTTTAGAGTTGGGCCTAATCTATGAATTTTGGATCCAAATCCAAACTCTCCAAATTTCAGTGGTGTTTATATCCAGCTTTTGACATGAGGTCTTCCTTTAGTAAATACCCAGTAGATATCATATGATTAGAGAGACTATGTGGCTTGATCCCATTTTTTCATATGATGTCTCTGTGTCCTAGGAACTTCTGCCACAAGACCTGAAATACCCTGGCTTTCAAAATGTTTGGAGGAGTTGTTATAGTTACAAAATATGTTGTATTGCTATACCAAGTAGAATGTATTGAAAGTAGTGGAAAAAATAGTGCAAAAGAATGAGTGCTGAGTGTTTGGAGTGAAGAGAAAAGTTGAATGAGTATAGACATTCTCAAATCTTTCTTTTGCTCAACATAAATGTTAAAAGACACTTGCTCAGTGTTTCATGATACACTTATTCAGAACACTAAGCTACTGGGGGAAAAAAAACTGCACTTCAAGAAATATGTCTATGTCACTGAGTCTGAAGCTAGTAATAGTGACACCAGTACACGAGTACATTTCTTTTTTAAAAAGTGACTATTTTTATCCTTAAAAATATTTCTACAAAAATATCATAGTTTTTTAAAAATATGGTCACCTTACCTAGGAGGCCCATAAAATGATTGAGACATTTATATTTTATCTGAAATGTGGCAGTATTATAATACCCCCATCTGCGTTTATAGACAGGCATACGCCAAATACTTGCCAGTCTACTGTATTCTAATATCATTCTTGAAAATAACATCACGGGAAGCTGGTAGAGTGGCTGCACTTATAAAGTTCACCCAGGCATAAGAGATGTTATTTCCTTTAACCATTAAACGAAGAAGCTCAAGGTAACAATAGTAAAACTCGGAGAGCAGATTAAACCCTGCAGAGAGCATTTGGAATGATTTACTTAATCTGAATTAAAAGTTAACTTCCTTTGTGGAAGATAGGGATGTCTCCTATACAGCAGCACCACTTATTAGACATTCCCTATGGAATGTGAAGTATATCAAGCAGTACATGGGCCTTAATTGTGATTACATTTTATTGCCACTTAGACTATTAAGTACTTAAATTACCAAATAACAGAATCTATATTCTTAATAGTAGAAAAGTGTTAACAGTAATTCTACTAAATATTTCAGCCCTGTTCCAACAATCTCATGGAGGAAAGTTAATGATCATAATCCAAGTAAAGCCCGTCTGAGAAAGTCCCAAGCTGTTCTTGAAATACCTAATGTGCAGCTAGAGGATGCAGGGATGTACGAATGTAAAGCTGAAAACTCACGTGGAAGGAATGTCTTCAGAGGACAGCTACAAGTGTACAGTAAGTGTGTGTCCAGAAAGTACTATGCAACATTCGGCAATAACTTGTTCATACTTAAGACTGCCGATACACATGAAATAAAGCTGCAGCCAATTAAAAAAGAATGGGTTCTTTCGTTATATAAAATCAATTTGAAATTATCACTACCTATATTTGTTAGTAAATGACTCATTAAATATTGAGTTGCAAGTAGAGCTGGCTGAATTTTTTTACATTTTCCCTCAAAAATCCAACAAAAATAGGGGGTTTCTTCCCCCAGATTTTTTCCCATTTTTACAGCAAGTTGAAATATCTTAAAACCAGTAATTATTTTAAAAAAATGTTTGCAAAATATTTTACTGTTTCTGCCCCTCTCAAAATTATGCTGGCAATAAAAACTATATCCTACACCACTCTTTCATGACTTCTGTATATGATACGTGTAATAGAAAAACTTTTTTAGAAATGTCTTGAAAAGATTTTTTTAATGGTTATATTGCAGTTATGTCTTGTATTCCCCTGTCTGTTAATCCCAATTACTTTGAGTCTGACTGTACAAGGATCAGAAGGAGAGAACAGCTTACTTTCTCAAAAGTCATCTTCAGTGCTTCAGTTCTTGGCACTTTCAAAAGGTCTGATTTTCAGAAAGTTCTGAACACTTGCCTTCTCAAAATCAGCCCTTTTAAGGTATGTCTAGGTGGGCACCCAAAAACTGAAGAACCAAAACTCACTTGTCACTTTTGAAAATTTAGACCAAAATATTAAAAACATATGACCTTATATATAAAAAAAATATGTGATTGTTGACATAGGTAGTGTCTACACTGAAGCGCTACAGTGACACAGCTGCAGTGCTGCATCTGTGCATCTGTAAGGTTTCAAGTGTAGACAAGCCCTTTATATCTCATAATGTAGATGACCTTTTGGGGCTAGAAGCAAGTAGTGCATGTCTCACTGCAAAGCTAGAGATCTTCCCTGTTCAAAGCTGGTGTAATTTGTTGGAGAAATTACACAGCTGAGAGAGAGAAAAAAAAATGTTGTGGAAAGCTGACTTTAAGATAGCAACAGAGGGTCCTGTGGCACCTTTGAGACTAACAGATAATCTCCACACTGATATATACCTGCCTCTAGAGATTTCCATTACTTGCATCTGAAGAAGTGAGGTTCTTACCCACGAAAGCTTATGCTCCCAATACTTCTGTTAGTCTCAAAGGTGCCACAGGACCCTCTGTTGCTTTTTACAGATTCAGACTAACACGGCTACCCCTCTGATACTTGACTTTAAGATACTATTTCAGGATTAGCACATTTTTACCTGTGTGAGAATATCAGATACCTACACAGTGTACGTGTTTAACAGTCAGATGCCTTATTTCACAGTATTTTATTGATAAATACAGTGTTTTGTTAACACACACTTACTTTTATATCTGTCAATTATATGGGTTTTCACCACACCTTGACTCATATAGTCATAGACATCTGTGGTGAAAGAGACCTACCTCATGAGGTCATCTAGCAAATCTCTCTGCTAATGCAGTATTGTTCTATTCAGTACCTTCTCTAGTGTTCTAGTCTCATTTCAAATGTCCCAAACAACAGGGTTCTGATACTTCATTTGGAGACTGTTCCTCAGCCTAATAGATCACTCTAAAAGAAAGTCTTTCCTGATATTCAGCCTTAATTTTCCCTTTCTTAATTCCATTCCATTATTCTCCACTGAATAGGATAATCACAATAAATAAGTCTTCTGTGTTGGTACCTACATCTTTCAAATATGGATACACTGCTAGGATGGATTAAGTTCATTTTCCTTGTCATTCATATCTTCCAGTTTTCTAATCATCCCTTTCCCCTCTAGCTTGTTGATCGTTTTTTCTGATCGCACCTCAGGCCTATAATGAGTGAGTGTCACAATCTAATTGGATGAGGCTTCCCCTCTTTTTTTATTCATACCTCCTCCAGCTAGGACCAAGGGCAGTTTTGTGGCCTTTATTATGCACAAGGATGCTGGGAAGGGCTTGCCCCATCTCTCTCTCAAATGCAGTGGCTTGCACCAGTCTGACTGGGCATGTCATTCATAATGCCATTTCTGCCCTAATCTTCTGAGATTTCCACTGAAAACGAGACTCCAGGTCTGGGAACCACTCTGATCTCTTCCACTGACAAGAATACAAAACTTCTCCAGGTATTACAAATGCTTACTGTCAGTGCTCTCTGTTTAAGTGTGACAGCTCTTGTTTTTTACCAATATCGTTGCTCTTTCTCTACGGTATTTGGTAAAGGCAATCATGTTCCAGTACATTTTAGCTGAGTTTCAAGATGTGTCCCTGGTTCTCCTCAAATAATAATACTAGCTGTTACATAACACTTTTCATCAGTAGATCTCAAAGCATTCTACAAAGAACGTATCATTTTACAGATAAGGAAACAGGCACAGCAGGGTGTAGTGACTTATATGAGGTCACCCGGCAGGTCAGTGGCAGAGCTAAGACTACAAACCCACATCTCCAGAGTCACAATCCAGTGCTCTACCCACTAATCAGCACTACCGCTCTCATTAGCAGGGATGCAGATTCTGTTTCTTAGTAGGAAGTAAGTAGTCTTTGGTGCCCATAATGCTGCTCCTGAACGTCAGGAATCAGTCTATAGAGAACATTTCTTACCTGAATAATACTGCTATCCCAAACCCCACACCATCATGAGTTCTCTCTAGTCCCTTTTTGTTTCTGTGATTGCCAAAAGGCCATTTTTCAACCAGTCTTTTATTGACACTTTACAGGTTGTGTTAATTTGCAGCCTGTGGAGTTACAGTCGAACAAGCTCTCTAACATAAGGAGACCTGCTGCAGATTATTGTATTTTACAGCCTATTGAATATGTGAAGAAAATGTGATTTAAGAAACCAAATGCACAGCAGAAATTTACTTATCCACACTAAGGGAAAGGAGACCCAGGCTAAGGTCTGCAAACTAGCAAGTGCCTAGGGTGGAAAGTAGCACTCATATGATTAAAGACAAATTATAAGCACCTACCATAAGTACTTAAACATACCCACAAATCAATTGAGGGTGCAGGAAGTGAAGTGTGCCGCCATTGGCCATGGAACACATGATCTCACTCCCACTGGCCCATTCTGGAGACAGCAGCGGAGTCTCATGGATTCTACAGAATCAGAAATCCATTTTCAGGGCTGATTTGTGGGTTTGTGGTTGAGCAGAGTGCAGTTCAGCTAGGTTTTACATATGGCAATCTCAGTTTGCTTTGCTGTTGATATTGTTATGTAGAGGCAAGATAGGTGCGGTAATATCTTTTATTGGACCAACTTCTGTTGATGGAAGATACACGCTTTCGAGCTATGCAGAACTCTCCTGGGACCAACACAGCTCCAACGGTACTGCAAACAACATGGTTATGGTTGGATTTTCTAGCGTCACTTTGAACAGAGTTTGCGACTATACTTCTTAAATTAAAATACACTTAAATTGAATGATTTATAGTAGAATATATTGTCATGTCTCAGGCACTCATGTTTCTGGAATAGGAGATGGTTGTCTTAGGGTCACAGGCTCATATTTAAGCCATCATTTCTTACAAGAGAGTTTCTTTTACAGCTTCAGACCAGGTTGCAGTACTAACACTGTCATACTGAGGGTCACACTGATTTACATATGTCCTTAGATAGATACTAGCTTGCTGTCAGTTTTAATCTTACTCAGTTTGCAGTTGCATTTGATCTGGTTCACTAAGGGATATTCTGGGAGTGTCCCGAACACCAGGTCTGCTTGGCTAGTCTGATGCAATCACAAATTAATTTAATTCTGTTTTACCTAATGCCAAATCCAGCTGTAGCATGATTGTGTGATGCAGCTGATATTTTGGAAATGATTATTGTATTGTCTCAGTGCTTGGCTGAAATTCAGTTCTGAGAGTAACAAAACCATTTAAAAATTAATTTTGATAAAACCGAAGATATCCTCAGCAGACTAAATATACTTGCCTGCACACCATTTTGACAGCTGTGATTTTCCCTAAATGATCTGGTCATCCTGTAATTTGTAGTGACTTCTATTGAGGCTCAAACTGATTAACAGTAAAAAAATGCTTATTTGCATGGGGAAAATAGATCATTCCCCTTAGCAAACTAGTTACAGAACTTCACAAATTCTGATTTCCTTAGGATCTGTGGAATTTTCCATATGCATTGCAAAAGGATAATTAGTCATTACTACTCCCTTTCTTAGGCCTGGTCTACACTAACCCCCCAATTCGAACTAAGGTATACCTTAGTTCGAACTTACTGCGGTCCAGACACAGCAGGCAGGCTCCCCCATTGACTCCACATACTCCTCACACCAAGCAGGATTACCGGAGTCGACGGGGAGCACTTCTGGGTTCGATTTATCGCGTCCAGACAAGACGCGATAAATCGAACCCAGAAGTTCAATTGCCTGCCGCCGAACCAGCGCATAAGTATAGACAAGCCCTTAGGTTGAGTGAGTTGATGTAGAAGCGCAGGAGGAATGCATTATAGCTTTTCTCCTCTTCCCTTCTTTTCTCTTCCCCCTCTCATTTTCCCCCCTTTCTCCTGCCCTTCATTCTTCCCTACCTCTTTTTATCATCCTTCTTTCATTAGTTTGCTTCTATATAGACCCACACACCGTGAAAGAGAGGGAAAGGATTTGTGAAATGGGAAAAGGGAGAAATAGTCTGAAATAAATAATATGAAATTCAGGAAGGTCAAATGCAAAGTACTCCACTTAGGAAGGAATCAATCAATCACACAAATGCAAAATGACTGCAGAAAAGGATCTGGGGTTTACAGTGGATCTCAATGAGTCAATAAAGTAATATTCTTGCAGAAAAAAACCATAATTCTGGGATGTATTAGCAGGAATGTTGTAAGCAAGACACAAGAAGTAATTCTTCTACACTATTCAGCACTGATAAGACCTCAACTGGAATATTGTGACCAGTTCCAATAGCCACATTTCAGGAAAGATATGGACAAATTGGAGAAAGTCCAGATGAACACAACAAAAATTATTAAAGGTGTAGAAAACATGACCTATGAGGAAAGATTGAAAAAAATGGGTTTGTTTAGTCTGGAGGGGGAGATAAGTCTTCAAGGCTGTAAAAAGTTGTTATAAAGAGGAGGGTGATAGATGGTTCTTCTTAACCACTGAGGACAGGAGAAGTAGTAATGGGTTTAAATGGTAGCATGGGAGATTTAGGTTAAACATTAGGAAAAGCTTCCTGACTGTCAGGGTAGTTAAGTACTGGAACAAATTACCTTGGGAAGTTGTGGAATCTCTGTCATTAGAGGTTTTGAAGGATATGGTCTACATAATATTTAGCCCTGTCTCAGTGCAAGGGACTGGATAAAATGACATATCAAGGTCCCTTCCCAATCCTAAATGTCTATGATTCTATGTTGTAGGAGACCACTTTAAATGAAGTGGGCAATTAAAGGTTAGCAGCCAGTAACATGTGTGACAATGTTGTAATGAGCCATAAAACAAGCCTCTCTTTAATTCCATGGTTTTTAGTGTCCAGCAAAGTTATGAATTTAGGCTCCCTGGCTCGTTGTTTGAAAGCGTTGTGCAGGTTTCCCTTGAGGATGAGGACTGATAGCTCAGATATAGAGTGATTGTTCTGTGAAAAGTGTTCCCCCACAGGTGATATGGTATGTTTTTGTCATTTCTCATTTTTCATTTTTCTCTGTGAGTTCATTTGAGAGCATAGTGATTGTCTGGTTTCACACACATTGTTATTGGGGCATTTAGTGTACTGGATGAGGTACACCATGTGTTGTGATAGGCATGGGTAGGACTCATGGATTTTGAAAGTGGTAGTGTATGAGGTATTGAACATTGCAGCAGTGGACATATGTCTGCAGGTTTTGCATCTTTTGTTCTGGCAGGGTCTGGTGCCACTTTCAGTTGCTATGTCCTTACTTCTGATGCTTGGAGAGATTGTAGGGTTGTTTGAAAACCAGAAGAGGGGTTCAGAAAAGATTTGTTTCAGGATGTGATCCTCATCAAATATGGGTTGTAATTTTGTGATTATACCTTGTATGGTTTCTAGTGTGGGGTGGTAGGTGACAACTATGGTTGTGCGGTCAGTGGGATTTTTGTTATTGTTTTTTAATTGAAGCAAGTTCTCCTGGAGTATTTGGGTGGCCCATTCCATGATGTGATCTACTTCTCTGGTGGAGTGTCCTTGCTTGGTGAAGATGGTTTTAAATGTGTTTAGGTATGTGTCCCAGACTTTTTCTGAGCAAATTCTGTGGTACCTGAGTGTCTGGCTGTAGATAAGTTTTCTTGGTGCGTCCGGGTGGTTGCTGGATCTGTGGAGGTAAGTGTGGTAGACCATGGGTTTCTTGTATATAGTTGTTTGTAGGGTTCCATTTTTGAAGCTGATTGTGGAGTCCAGTAAGTTGGTGCTGGTGTGGGAATGTGCTAGAGAGAGTTTAATAGATGGGGGTGGCTGTTGAAGTTGTGGTAGAGGGAATTTAGGTCATCTTACCAGAGGATGGAAATATCATCAATGTATCTCAGGTATATCATGGGTTTTGTATGTATTTTTCCAGAAATTCTACTTTGAGGTGGCCCGTGAAGAGATTGGCATATTGGGAAGCCATCCTTGTACGCATGACTGTTCCCATCATTTCGACAAAGTGTTTGTTATTTAAAGTAAGGTTGTTGTGGGTGAAGATTAAATGGATGAATTTGGCAATGTGTTGGGGTAGATTTCTGAGCATTGTTAATTATCTTGTAGGCATTTGAAGCAGGCAGCAATGCTATCATGGTGAGGGACACTGGTGAAAAGGGAGGTGACATCCATGGTGGCAAGGATGGTATTCTGAGGGAGGTTGTTAATGTTACAGAGTTTCTGGAGGAAATCAGTGTGTCTTGGAGAAATCTGACCCTTTGTTCACTGAGTGGTTTGAGGACCATTTCTTTGAGTCCTGGTATTCCTTCAATAAAAGTATGATGGATCTGCCTGGATTGCCTTGTTTGTGTATCATGGGAAGCATGCAGAAGGTTTCTGGGATGAATTTGAGGGATATGAGATTGTAGTTTTCATTAGCATTCTTTGGGGAAGGATTTGATGGTATTTTTAAATTCTTGTGTGTATTTTGGTGTGCGGTCATCTTTGAGTTCTTTATAGTAAATGGTGATGGAGAGTTGTCTGTTTGCCTCAATGACATAGTCATCAAGATTAAGGGCTACAATGGTGTCCCTTTTGTCTGCTGGTTTGATCACTATCTGGTGGCTGGATTTCAGGGACTGCATAGTTATCCCTGTGGTGGTGGAGAGATTATTGTGGATGTAATTCACAGTTGATTTTTTTTTCCTGAAGCAACCAGTGTAATGGTCCAGTGTGTGGTTTTGCCCACTGAGCAGCATCCAGTGAGAGGATTCTTTTTTTCTTATGACTGTTGGTGGGTGTGAGGGGCTACACTTACCACTTGTGAGTGCCTCCTATTGGTTGGGTGTGGTGCTGCAATCTTTTCCTGCTGCTGGACCCCCCATAGGTTGCCAACCTCATTATGCAGCCTTCAGTGGCTCGGCCCTCCAGCCAAGTCACACAGTCAAAAATGGATTAACCCTTTTCAGTGTAGCAAAAGTCCTACACTATAGCAAAAGGTCCTATCTGCCCTCACCAGGGTCTTCAGCCCCATCTCTAGGCTGTTTGAGTCTAGCTTCTCTCAGGCATTTAGTAAAAGGACCAGATGGAACTGCCGATCAGCCCTCACCATGGTCCTCAGCCTTATCTCTGAGCCCTTTAAATCTAGCTCCTTTTCTTGGGTTTTTAAACTAGCCGTGTCCCCTTTCTGGGGCTTAGACTACTCCAGCACTGGCTGTTGGGGGGACCCAGGCCCACCCACTATTCTGGGTCCCAATTCAGGGACCCTATATACAGCAGCTACATACCCCTGCCTCCAGTTTGCTGCTCCTATTCCCTATGCCTTTTTCCACATAACCCCTTTCCGTTCACCTATTACCTTATTGTTACAGTTGCCAGGTCCTCTCGTTCCCAGGGCCAATATATCAGCACATTGAGCTCCTCTGGCTTGAGCAGAGCTCCCTTCCTTTCTCCTCTGGTCCCAGCCAGGAACTGACCTGCTCAGGCCCTGCAGCTTCTTTTATCAGAGCCTACTGGGCTCTGATTGGCAGCTTCCGCAATGACCATCTAGGCAGGCCTGGAGGACGCACCTCTGCTGCTCCTTCCTGGGGCGGAGTGAAGTAGAACTGCAGGGCCTCCATCAGGGGGCCTCAAAAGGCCAGGTAAACCTCATCCCAGTAGGGATGTGGTAGTTATGGGTAGTGTCCTCTTTGTTGTGAAAGAATTTGAGGTGAAGTCAACAGAAAAATTCTAATTCTCCACATGTTAGTAGGTTACTAAGGTTCTGAGATGGGGCAGAAATTCAGAAATTCAGTCCCTTGGAGAGTACATATACTTCAGTTTAAGTTTAAGATAGTCTTGACAGGTTGATGATGTTGGAGTATCATGTAGTGTCAATGCGGTGGGCCCTGGTGTCGTGGTTTCTCCCAGAAGTGGTGTTCTGTTCATTGTGGAGTTGTTGTACTTGGTTCCACTTTTTTGTTTTTGTTTGGAATGGCAACAAACAATTATATCCCATACTTAATAGGGGCCACATCCTGAAAGAAATCTTTTCTGAACCCCCTTTTTCTGGCCTTCTAACAACCCCACAACCTCGCCAAGCTCATTATCGGATATATCCTCCTCACAGACCAGGACACACCAACTCAAAGTGTCACTAGACCCCGCCAGAACAACAGATGTAAAACCTGCAGACATATCTCCACAACTATGATGATCAACACCTCCCCAAAACACCTTCAAGGTCCTACATGTCTATCATAACGTGTGGTGTACCTCATGTAGTGCATCAAATGCCCCAACAACTATGTGGCTACACCAGACAATCACTACGCTTTCAAATGAACTCACACAGAGAAATGATAAAACACAAAATACCTTATCACCTTTGGGGGAACACTTTTCATACAATGATCACTCTATATCTGAGCTATCAGTCCTCATCCTCAAAGGAAACCTGCACATCTTCAAAAGATGACCATGGGAACTTAAATTCATAACTCTGCTGGACACTAAAAACCAAGCATGTAACAGAGACATTGGTGTTATGGCTCCTTACAACAATTTGTCACACACTGTACTGCCTGCTAACCCTTAACTGTCCACTTTATTTTAAGTGGTCTCCTACAGTATGTGTGAACCCTTTATGCTTAACAATCTGTCCCATCTTGTATTTAGCTTGGACACTCTGGTTACCTTCTCCAGACCTGAAGAAGAACTTTTTGATGCTCAAAAGCTTGTTCCTTTTCTCCAGCAGAAGTTGGTCCAATAAAAGATATTGCTTCACCTACCTTGTCTCCCTCGTATCCTGGCACCAACACAACTACAACACTGCAGTAGACTTGATTTACATTCCATGCAGTGAATGCACAATGCAGTAGTTAGGGTTTCAACACTCACCTAGTTACCTATCATACCAGCTCACATTTTCTCAGCTTCTTGATTGGTGACCTGTCAGACACTAGATAGATTGTTAGATTTATTTTTAAATTCGGTCCGCCATAGGTTCTGCTTATTTAAGTGGTTTATTGATTCTCCGCTGTCCCGAATAGATCCTTTGCTTCGCTAACTCTGGATTATTATCCAGCCCAGTCAGAAATATTTTTCTGTATTCCTTGAAGTCAATGCCATTGCCTCCTTATGCTCTGTATGCATCCGAAGAAGTGGGCTGTAGTCCACGAAAGCTTATGCTCTAATAAATTTGTTAGTCTCTAAGGTGCCACAAGTACTCCTGTTCTTATTGCCTCCTTAGTCTCTGAAGTTCCTTGCAGAAAGGATTTAAATGTTTTATTCTTAAATATTTTAGATTCATAGATTAATTTGATCTGGTTTTTTTCCTTGTCACTGAACGTCACCTTGATTCAACATTAAACCTGGACCCTGACCTGCATAGGCAGACACTTACACCCTCATGCAGTCCCACTGAAGCTCTTTACATGGAAGGGTTCTATCCATGGGTATCTGATTTACAGGATTAGAGTCCCGTGCTTCATTCATTCCACTTGTTGCCAACTAACTGCTAGGTGAAACCCAGTATGCTAGTTAATATATATATGCCCCTCAGTGCTCTAGTCCCATGCTACCTTAAGGGTCTGCCTTCCTAGCTCTGACTCACCATGTGATTTATGTTCATGCGGTGCACTAGAATGTTATGTGCCAAGTGTGGACACTGAGTAGATAGCCCACACCTCTGACATTCACTCCCTACATATTGAGCACAAGGGTGACCACTTCTGGAAAGAACTGGATGAAACACCTCACCAACTGCCCAGGCCTTCACAGTTGATTAAATCCTGATTTCCTGGTGGACTGGCAGAGCAACAAGCACCAGGGAGACAATGGTGTTCAGATTCCCTACTGAGATCTTAAAAGTCTGAACTTAAGCCCTGCAATGTTCCCAGATACTATGATGATGGTCATCAAAAATAAATGTGTGTAATATTAATAATTGCTGCATTAACTATGTTGTACTATATTAGTCTATTATATGTTATTAAAACATAAGGGCTCTCTAGTCCCAGATAGAGTGATACTCAGCTCATAATCCTGTAGGATCCTTTACTCAAATTTTATTTGGTTCTGTCACTTTTCTTCTTTGCCCCTCAGTGTGTATTTTTTAAATGAGTTTAATCTGCATGTGATTTAATACAGTCACTGATACTAAGATGAACTGCACATTGGTTTACGATCTGTATTTTTAATTGATTAGGTCTTTAGAACATCAACTGAAGTCATGTCAGCCTCTTGTGTTTGTATTTAGCATGTTATCTCTCTTTTACAGCGTACCCACATTGGGTGGAGAAGCTTAACAATACTCAGTTAGACAGTGGAGAGCAGCTCCGATGGGAATGCAAAGCCACTGGAAAGCCACGACCCACCTATCATTGGCTGAAGAATGGAGTCCCTCTTTGGGCACAGGTATAGTGCTCAATAAGCCACCAGTAGATTGTAGTTTCCTCTTTAATTCAGAGAAAGTGAGCTGGGGAAAAAAGTGCTGAAGAGGAAATGCTTCAGAAAGGAGATTTATCTTTTTCTATTAATATTTAAAGCCTTGGATAATGTAGCACCAGTTTTCCTGGGGGTCTGTCTGTTGAACTATGTCAAAGTATGTGGTAGCAGGTGAGCTGGAAATTCTCACTCTCTAGCTGTAATACAAACAGGATAGCAGGCAGGGCCTTTTTTATTCAGAATCCATGACTCTGAAATATTCTCTCCCTTACTATCAGTAAACTAGTGATATCCTTCTGAGCAAGACTGGGCAACTTTTGTTTGTTTCTGCTTTTGATTATAGTGTTTATGGTTGAGTTGTTTATTATATCTTTCTGAGTATTTGTGTATAGGGTCATATTGTAAATGGCCCTTGTATGGCTGAGCAAAAAAGTGGACCTGCTCCTTGATGTGTAAGTTACACCAGGGTAGAGTCCATAAACTCAGACTCCCTTAAACATCACCAGCTACATGTGTGTTAAATATGACATGGTATATTCTTATTATAGATCTCATGTTCCTCAGCATTAATGCACTAATACAAAGTGTGGCTTTTTCTAAATAGCCATGTCTGATTTTTGCATCTGTAAAAATCTGATGGTTTAATAACTCTTCTATGAAAAGCAAAGCCTCCACCCCTCCTACCAATATCATTGGCCCGTTCCATCTGGGAATTCCAGGTTCTTACTGCACTGATCTTACAAGTTTTAAAATAAGGTCTATTTTAGAGTGTTTCTCTGTGCAAACGGCCAACATTGGCATGGTCTGGATTTTGTTTTTTATTTCTTTCAACTGAGTCATCACCTCATCTCACGTTGTTTTATTGTTATGCAGCATGTTTCTATTCTTTTCTAGCCTCCAAATACTGAGAGCAGTAAAAAAAAAAGTGTTTGTAGACTCTCTTCATGCATTGCCAGATTAAAACAAAATTGTTCAATTCTGGTAGAAAATGTCTCCATTTGTTAATGAATTCATAGAATGGATTTATGAATATAAAAGATGTGCTATGCCTTTCTTTTCAGTGAATGCTTCATCTATCTGTGAAAATCGACCAATTATGAAAACAATGAGAGAGCAAACATATAAGGCAGTTTATTTTTGTCATCCTGAGGCACTGCAAACAAGTTTATATGCCTTAGCTTTTCCATATCTGCCTTTCTCCCCCCCCACCACCAACTTTAATTTCTGTGCTTTGTGGTCTTGAGATTTTCCAAACAGCCAATACAGACTTCGCAAATTGCATTTCAACTTGAAACTTGGATCTCAAAAAAGAGAGGGGTATTGATTAATCCCATATACATTTTCAAATGCTATTTTATTAATATATTTTAACTCACACTAATAGTCTTTAGTAATGAAACTGAAGAATGTATTGCACCAGCTCAAATTATTCATCATACAGCCACATGCAGTGCAAATTTCCCTACACAGCTGTCAGTGCACCTTGCTTCTGACCTTCAGCAATTATTTTCTATTAATAGGCCTTCAGATGAGATGCTGCAATTAATACAAAGGCAACTTGATCCTGTTACCCTTACTCACATGAGTAGTCTTGTATGAAAATAGTGCCATTCCTGCCAATGAAACTACTCATGTGCATAACTAAGTATTGCAGATTTGGGTTAGTAACGTGTTAGATTATATGGTGGGTTTGGTATGTAAACAAACATTCACTATGGACTCCTTTGAGACCAGCGAACACATTTCCCTTGTGACCTAAACTACATCTGAACCCTGGTTCCTTAGCTAGGAAGGTAACTCATTGCTGCAGGTTGGCAGAGTACTCTTTGCTGAACCATTTTTAAAAAGCAAGTTGGTGTAGTGGATCATGGGAAAAAACAATGCTCAGGAATGTTGCATTTACAGTTAAATAAAATAACCCAGAAGAAAATTCATTTTGTGGTCTTTTCAGGGCCCAAAATATTTTATGTTTCTCATTAACTGAAGAACAAAAGGAAGTAATCCAAAATATTCACTCTAGTAAATTGCTAAATTATATTTTAACCATATTGATTTATTTTATCATTTTATTTTACTTTATTGTTCCCTTGCCTAAAACTAAGAACCCAGCAAATCCACTTCATTTGTTTGCTTTTGTAGAATTATTTTTTTCATTCCATTACAGAGCAGGGTTGAGATGGTTAATGGTGTACTGATGATCCACAGTGTGAATCTCTCAGATGCTGGAATGTACCAATGCTTAGCAGAAAATAAATATGGAACCATTTATGCCAGTGCTGAGCTGAAGATTTTAGGTGAGTAATGTCTGAACAGAACAGGATTGCTCTCATCTTTCTTTTTGATAATTACATGGCTCCATGGGCTGTCATGATAAAGAAAGAGATCCTACATCTCCAACCTTAGCAGAATTGGATAAAAGCAGTATAATTAATTTGGCTGGGTTCCTCTTTTCCTCTTTCTTTTATTCATGTGTGAGTGTGTCCTTGGTTGCCTAGGGGTTCACAAGTACTTTTGCTACCAGAATGATATCTTTTTGAAACTCCTCCTTCAGTTATTCTTAGTGATTTCTTCTCACCTAACACCAAATTTTATGTATGGGACAATGTGCAGTGGGGAAATACTAACTGTATGTTCAAATGCATAACCAAATCCCCCAACACACACATACATTTTCATCCCCTCTAATCTGTGAAAACAAGCCCAAGAACAAAAACCCTTTTACATCAAGAATTGAAAAAAACCTGAAGTTACTAAAAATAATAATAATAATAATATCACATATCCCATGGACAAAACTAAAATTAAAATCTGTTTATCTTTCATTGCATCTCATTGTTTGAGAATAAAACCCCCATTCAGGAAGGTACTGAATCATGCGCTTTATTTTAAGCATATCAGTATTGCCACTGAAATCACCAAGACTGTTCTCATGCTTAAAGTTAGGCATATGCTTATGTGTCTCCCAGAATCAAGGCCTTATACCTTATCTGGTCTTTGTTGGGAAATGTTGGTTGGTGATATTTCATATTTACAAGATTTAGAAAGGAAAAAATAAACCAAGAAACTCCAATGTGAGCCTTGGCAAATCTGTCTTTCCTATGCTTATGGCATTGGTTAAAGCACAGTAGCATAATGGACTCAATGATAATAGTGATGGGAGAATTTCAAAGGGTTCAGTTTAAATAAGCACACAAAGTTCCCCTGTTTCCTGATCCCATAAAAAAAAATGTGAGGACACCTGAGTCCACCTATGCAGTGCCTATTTTCAGTGTCTGGGGGCCATTGGCCTTCTCTGCATTAACCAAACCTTGTGAATCAGAAAAACTGGGCTGGAAAGTTGAGAGATTGTTCTTGTAAACTCTTGCTCATGTAAGTAGTCCCACAGGAAACAGTGGAATAGGATTGTTCATGTGAATAAGGGATTTTAGGATTGGGCACCTCACAAGAATAGGCTGACGCAAGCTGTTCACACTATTTCCAACTCCAGATGGGTCATAAATGCTCTCTCGAGCTAATCCAACAATTCTGCTTCAAGGCCCTGTTGGTATCAGAGACTACAGAACTATGTGATGGAAAATAACTTAGAAAAAGAGTTTGGTATGGGGTCAGTCCCAATTTAAAGTAAATATTTGAGTGGAGTGAGGAATTGTGCAGGATTCTGAGACACCTTTGATTACCGAGGGCAGATACCTAACTGCTGACCGAAGGTCATATTTTCACAGCTAGTTCCTCAAATGTTTCTTCATACCCACAAATTCCATTCCATAGCCAGGGCCCCTCTTCTCAGAATGCCCTGCCCCAAGAGTTTTAGTTGAGGTTCAGTCAGCTGCAGGGTCCCTGTTCATTGCAATGTTCCCATGCTATGGCATTTTCAGTGTGCATTTTCATTGTTTAACATGTACTCTAATATATCTCTGTGTTTGTTGTTATACAGTGAATGCAACATGTCCAGTATAATCCTACTGTAGTAACCTTAAACTTTTCATATCATGACTTTCTGTGCAGCCATAATAATGGATTAACCTAGTAGTTGCATTTCCTTTCTGGATTTTTTTTATAAAGCAAACAAAACAAATTGAATTGTCCATTTTTAATAATGTTATCATTAAAATTGTCCAAAATAAGGCTTTGAAACTCATACATTGTTGAGAAATGGGGGGGGGGGGGGTTGGGGGGGGGGGACACATGAGCTATCACTTTTGCTGCTGAGTGAATTTTTTGCAAGGCTAGATTAACAGGTACACAGACCCATGGAATTACAAAGGGATGGCTGAACCTTCACATTGTAAAATTACCATAAGTTAGAGTCAAACTGTAATACCCTTACTTGCATTGTTTAGTACCTTATTCTTCAGATAGACCCATTTAAATCAATGGAACTATTCAAGGAGTAGGGTACTACTCAACACATAAAAAGGGCACTCAATTGGGCTATTCATTTTAAAAATATCTCTGAATTTGAAAAAAAAAATGCAGCCAAAATTGTAAACATCTTAAAATAAATTATTTTAAAACAATGAAATCCTTCCAGAAAACTAGAAACATATTCTCAATTTTACACAGCTGGCTTTCAGGAAGGAAAAAAAGGCAAAACATATAAAAAACCCATCAACAAACTCTTTGTAACAGCTAACAGTATTTAACAGCTTTGGGTGGATTTGTGGAATTTAAAATATACTAATATTTTTAGCTAATGACTGTAATAAAGGTATTTAATTTTATTGTTGATTTCTCCAGACTTTCTCTAAAGCTGCTAGATTTCACAAGTAATCTAATTTTAGTACATTGATATGAACGACTTCTTATTAACTGATAGGTTGATTCAATTCTAGTCTTGCCATTGGAATTGAATGCTGGTTTAATGGCATTTTTTGTATACATGCCATATGATCTGTATTATAATAGATTCCTAACAAAAAAGTGAAAATGGATGATGAACCATCTGTTAGAATTCATTGAAATGGAAGGCTCTGATTGTTCTCTATAGAACTAACATATTTCTTTTTAACAGCCTCAGCTCCCACTTTTGCACTAAATCAGATGAAGAAAACTATAATTATTACCAGAGGCCAAGAAGTTGTCATTGAGTGCAAACCACAAGCCTCTCCAAAACCAACCATCACTTGGAAGAAAGGAGACAAAGCAGTAAGAGAGAATAAGAGGTCAGAAGTCTCTTCAGTAAACTAAGTATTAATGCAGTTACATTTATTACTGTGGTTTCATATGGAAAGTACAGCAAGTGACAAGAGGCACACACACGCTATGTATGTACAAGAGTGCATGTATAGTAGTTACTAGACAAGCTGATTAGTTTGACAGTAGTGAAATTATCTTCCCTATAGTGGATGGACATTGTTATTAACTTTGGGATCAACGCTCTGCTGGTTTAAACAATGATGCAGAAAAGGCTAAAAATGGTTTCCTTTTTTGTTTATTCCTTGTTCTTCATTTTAGACATGCTGCATTTATGATGCTACACATCTTGTGGTTCAGGAGATGAAAAGTCTGTAGGCTGTCATTCCTGTAGTGATGACATGAGAACATCACATTGGTTTAAGATAGTTTTACAAGGGACCCAAGCTAAGCTTGACAGCTTGTTGTCTATGGGGTCCTGTCCAAGGGTGCTTTGAAAAACATTGCACAGGACAACAATACAGTTATACAACAAGATTAAAGTGCATAGTAAATCATTTTGTTACTTAAGGGCACATCTGTTTAACAGGCTCTCTTTGATTAAGTAAATTCTGTCCAACTCTGTACTTTAAACACAGTTAAAGTAGCTGCAGGTCAGATGCCAACTGCAATTGCGTTACACAAGAAAATACTACTAAACATTAGAGCAGTTTTGCCAGCCTGGACATGGACTTTAAGAATACACTGTATCTTCGTATCTTCTTTCTTGTAACGTTACATGAATGGACCACTTAAACTGACTTGTATGGCATTACTCTGAAGGATAAAAGCAAGGTCTTTTTGTGCATTTATATAATACTGATGAAAGTCATACAGTGCATCTATTTTGGTCAGCTGTGAAAGGTGAAAGTTATCTTGTTTGATCTTTATAAATGGCAATTTAGTTTCATGTTGTTTGTTTTGTTCTGAAAAAGAAAAAGGACAATATTTCATATGATTTTGATTCCTTTTGGAAAGATAAGGCAATGTATGACATCAACTATTTTACCCATTAGTTTATAGATGTGGTTTTGTAATGGTATATTTTGATAATGTGGGTGTGTAGATATAGGTAAGTTATAAGGCTGATATTAACCATATCAAGCACTACTGATAATGATAGCTGTCTGCCATTCTTTGATGAACTTCTGTAGTGATCAAAATGAAAGAGACTTTTGTTTAGCCTGGATTTGTAAAAGCTGACTATTTACTGTTATTAAGCTTCTGTGGTTATTCAGACCATTTTAATCGAACACTTCTTTGTGTCCTGCCAGCTGATGTCTGCTGGTGACAAGAGACAGTCCAGAGCTAACAGAAATGCCTTAGATTCAACTCAGTTTCATTATTTTTTTAATAATAGCACAAAACCAAGATGTAGACTATAGTTCTGTAGGATGTATACAGAGGTATATAGTTAATTATTTGAAATTCCTAAACACAATGGCTGATCTGATCCTTTTGTCCCTGCAATATAGTAAAGACGTTGATGGTATATTTGATATTAAACAATTAGGGTCCCTCTGTTGATTTAGTAGAGTTATTTCTGATTTACATTGGTGCAACAGCATGCAGAAGTGGGAAATGCTATCATAAACATAGTGGATTCAGTTACAAGAAATCAAGAAGTATGTTAACAATAAGCTAGATGAAGTGTACTCAAAATAATAAAAACAAAAACAACAACGTATAAGTAAGGCTAGTTTCAGGAAAATAAAATGTGTACTTGTTAGCATACGTGGTATTGGTCTGCCCATAAGTGATGGGTGAACTGAAGAAGGTTCTGAGGGTTAGTATGGACATTTATCTGATGCTTTTTTATACATAGCCTAACTCTGGTCTAAAAATCTCATGAGAACAGGATTTCATGTTAGATTTCTGATGCATGCTGGTTCTCGCTGGATTGGAAATATTATAGTGAAAATAGCCTTTTTCATCTTATTTATGCTTCTTAGTTTTGACCATGAGTAGAAGGGGACATGAAGAGGCATTCAAGATAAAAAGAGCTGACTGAACTTTTTCAAGTCTTAGAAAGGTTTGGTTTGTGTTCTATTTAGCTTTCAGTCAAACGTACAGAATAGTTCTTATGTTAGTCAGAGTGCACCTATCTCTACTGTTTATATCTAGGGACAAAATCAGTTACAGAGGATCTCATTTCTGACCTTCTGTACAGAACTCCTAAAACAATAATAATAGAGTCTCTTTGAAGTGGAGAGGAGTAAGGCCATCAAATGAAGGACCGATGTGTTGGGAAACATGTTAATTTTGTGGGGAAGGAGCCTGTTTTCCCCATGCTATGGAGGACTCTTTTGGAGGACTTGTACAAGTTACCTTTACATTTAAAAAAAAGAGAGAGCGAGAGGAAGGAAAAAATACTCATGTTTTGGTGAATATATTCAATTATTCTTTCAGTTAACTCCTTTATATAAAGTGATTAACTACTTGAGACCCAGCTTGTAAACCCCTTACTTCCCCTGGTGGGTAGATACTAAAATGAATAATCCTTTTGATATCACCTAGAAGAGCTTTGAATATCCTTGAGCTGATTTGGGTTTCCCTCAATAAAGTCTTAACCCATTCAAAATAAAAAATAATTAATGAAAGTATTTTGGATCATTAGAATGTAATTATCTAGGATGGAATTTGGCCAGAACACAAAAGTTAATGTTTTTCTTGTTTCTAGTTTTAAATATTTGGGAGGTGCTTAAATGCTATGGTAATCGGTGTCATGTAAGCACTAACAGGAGTATCCACTATAAATGTTTCCATTAATTGTCTGAGAATAGTTTAAAATAGTGTTAAAAGCCCTTACTCATCACATTCTATTTGACTCCTTTGCTTTGTTTGATGGAAAATGATAGTATTGGAACTATATACTGTCCTTCATTATTTGTGCTCCAGCTATTAATCTGCATTTGGCTTTTTAAGTTCATAATAACTTTGTAAACATTTCTAGAAAAAGGAATGGACTCTGGACCAAGGAGGCAGTGTTTTGATCCAGGGGAGGCTTAAAAAAGAAGTTTTGTGTTTGCGTTTGAGACAAATCAAAGCTGGGACTTGATTCAAATTCTGAAACAGAAGTTCTGGTCTCTCATGACCTCTTCTTGCAAGGTTTTGGCTCCCCAGTGCAGAAGTCATGCAAGATCAGCTATCCTCATGGGATTTCAGACCTCAGCCAGATGCAGAAAACAAGGCCCTTCTCATTTGTAATCAAACCCACACTCAAACTCTAGCATCAGATTCTGGTCTAGACCCTGCTGAAATTCAGGGGAGTGGGATGACTGTTCAGATTTGACGATCCAGTTTGGAGCCCATTTCTAGTGAAAACTAACTTGGTTCTAGTTTGTAAAGCTACAGAAGCAGAAAAACAGATGTTTTGATCAAACTTTTCAAGCATACAATAAACCTTGAAAAATACAATATAATTGACTGGAATCTGCTGTCAGTTACCCTGATATAAATCTCGAGTAACTCCATTGAAGTCAGAGATCAGACTCTGGGCAAATGTTATTTATAAATGCTTTAAAATACCTTTTGTGCAGGCTTTTGTAAACCAATGAAGTTTTATAATGATTTACTACTTCAGAAATTTTAGTAAACCATTTCTCTGTGTACTGTAATCTCTCTTTCATCACTTTTTTAAGGTCACCTACCTTTCTCCTCTAGATTTATTCTTACGGCAGTGACTATAGCTGATGTTTAAACCAATATGCTTGGGGAATCATAGGTGTTAAAAAGCTTCATAAGACTTTGTTCATCTGTTTTTGTTCTCTCTCTTTTGCATCCAAAGTATTCTTCTCATTTTAAATTCATATTGGATTTTCACTCTAGCTCATTATTTTCATTAGATGGCCATTAATTATAGTTAAAATAAAATCATCCAAAAGCACTCTAACAGTGCGAAAAATGCTATTAAGACTCTATTATTACTTCCTCATTCAGCTCCCTTTATTTACAGAAGACTGGGGGTGGGGGAGGGAGGGAACAATTTTTGTTCAACAAACAGCTAACTTGAGGAAGACAGTGTTTTTACAGGTGAAATTTGTTTTGTTTTATTTTTGTCTGAGTTTCCTTTTCTTTTGAGTCTAAGTTATAATGGAGACTTCACCAATGTCCTTTGTATAGATGAATTTGCTTTTGGGCGATTTTATTTTTCTGATAGTTTTGAGGAATCACTCCTTTTCTATTTGTCACCATCAAAACATTGCCCTTAGGATGAAGGTCCAGTGGATTTGTGAAAGAAACCCAAGAGTCACAGTAAATCACTGTCAGCACCACAACCCTTGCATGTTTCCTCTAACCCCTGCTATCTGAGGTCACTGTTTTACTGGCTATATTCACCTGCCCCAGATCCAATGCTGATTTCTGCCCATTGTAAATATCTAAGGATCTGCACATATTAATTAAACATTCCTTTGAGGTAGATAGATATCTAGCAATCACTTCACCTACCACTGCAATGCAGCCACTTTTCATGTGGAATACAACAATTGTTTACCTTCCTGCCAGGGCCATACAAAACAGTTTTAGACAGGAAGTGAAGAATACCTTATTCAGTTAAAGCTGTGGGGGAAATTTTGGATAGTTAGAATGTAATTATCTAGGATGCAATTTGGCCAGAACACAAAAGTTAACACCTATCCCTACACTGAGTGCCATGACACCATTAATAACTGCAAATGACTGGGATCTTTGTTTTACATTTCATCTGAATGATGACACCGCCAGCTGTACTCCCAACACCACAGAAGAGCCTTTGACCCATAACGAAAAGGACTTCATATTGAATTAACATCTGTACTTCCTGCATCATTGAAATATTCACTGGGAGGGTTTCCATTCTGGTCTTGACTAAACCTGTTTAGTTATTGAGATCTGTAAACTGCTGTTACCAGTTACCAGTTCAAAATCTCTCCACCAATTACTGGAGAGTGACAAAGTTGCTGCTGGAATACAAGTTTCCAAGTTTATTATAGGCAAGGCTGGTATTGCCTATATCATTAAAGTTGCCCAACACTTTCCATTATAAGAACCTGTTTCTAATTGCTTATAATAACTTTACCAAAGTTTAATTGTTTGAGTTGAAAGTGTCCATATTGCGTGTCTGCCTCGGGCTAAATATATATATATATTTAAATCAGCCAAAAGAGTTCAGTTATCATTAAGGCAGTTGAATGCTGCCCTGGAGAAATGGATTCCACCTCTGTCTCTTATGTGATTCTAGACAAGTCATTTAACCCAAACTGTGCAGAGCTGGTCACTCATGTGTTCCTTGTTTTCTGAGTGCCTATCTTGAGTTCCTGGGGTCTGGTTTGCAGAAGTGCTCACAGCTGTACCTGAACTCAATGGGAGCTGTACTTTGAACATATAAAGACTTATACACGTCCTAAGCTTTTCAATGTAGGCACCCAACACCGATGGATAATTTTGACCTTAATCTTTCTGTGCCTCAATTCCCCATTTGTAAAATAGGGATACTACTGCACCCTCCATGTCATTGGGATGTTAAGAAAATAAACTGATTAATATTTGAGAAAAATTCAGATATTGTAGTTAGTGTGAGTATGTGTAAGTATATCTTGTATGGTGAAATTGGTTACTACATAACTTCAGGATTGCTACAATGTTGTAGTGAGATATAAGAATGAGATTATTTTAGCATACTTTTCAACTACTTTTGACATAAACTCAGTTTGATATTAAAACCATTGAACTAGAGATCTTGTATGCCCTGATTTTAGTCAGTCTTTCTTTGTTGTTCAATTAGTTGAAGAACAGAGAGCACTTAAATCTAAAAATAGGATAACTGAAACAGTCAGGAATGGACAGGCTTTTATACTCTTTTGGTCTCTCAGTGTAATTCATTTTCAAGTTTGACAGGTTCTTATTACAGCATTGCACTTCACTGCTATATTTAAGGATCCATGAATGGTTCCATTTTGAGTTTCTATTTTAAAAGGATTTATAGCTTTAAAAAAAGGGGGGGCAGGGGACTAAAAGTGGGCAAGAAGGATCTGAGTCAGTAGGTGAAGTTTTACCCCAAAACAAACAAATATGTTTTGGTCATTTTATGTCACATTTGAAAATATATGTAGGTGCCCTTTACTAGATGGGCCTCTGAACTTTATTGGGAGTGTTCCGGAGGAAAACCCTGGGTGCTGCAATCTAGCCTTAGAGACTACAACTCCCATGATGCCTTGGGGAAAGAGGGAGAGACTTCCTTCTGCAGGGAGAGCAGGTGGTGGGCTCTATTTTGGGGAAAGGAGTGAGATTGTTGGTGTAGAGCTCTGTACATACCAGGAGCTGCTGCTGAGAGCCTGCAGGGGCTTTGATCGAGCAGGGAGCCTCAGAGGCTGTTGGTGGCTTCGCTGGAGTCAGAGCAGAGACTGATGCTGTGCCTGGAGCTGATTGAGGTGGGCCTGCAGTGATGGAACTGGGAGTAACCCCCACTCTGGTTTGGGAAAGTATTTGCAAGGGAAGGGACACAGCAGAGAGACTGAATCCAAGGAGAGGCAGAGTGATCTTCCCACTGAACCAGGACCCAGAGCTGCTGACATTTGGTGGAGCCAACTCCAGTCATCAGCAGGGTTGTGCTGCTTGTTGCCTTGGCTGGACTGATGCACAGAACCAACAGAGCGCCGTCTCCAGCTGCAGATCTTCCAGCACACCCAAGCAAGCAAGTGCCTAGGACTCTGAAATCCAGAGGAGTGTACACCGCGGGGTGGGGTAAATGGTGGCAGTGTAAATGCCAGTTAAATATTTCATTTATTATTATATATTATATTTGTTAATTGATTTTATTCAACTGCCCCTGTGGATTTAAATTAGTAGTGACATTTAATCTTAGTCTGTTAGACCCTGTTTCTTAAATTGTTAAGTAAAGGAGTGTTAGCTCTAATTTAAGTATATTGGAGGTATATTATTTATAATTGGTATTTGAGTTAGACCCATGCACAAGTTGTTATTATTATTATTATTACTATTGGAAGGGGTTTATTCCTGGAGGTTCCCAAGGCATGTCATTGAATGTATACAGGGGCCAGCCAGGTGGAGGCACCGCCAATTTTAACTTCCTTTAGGAATAAAGGGACTGCAGCAGAGGGGTGGATAGAAGATTCCCACTTATCCAACATCACCACTGGGATACTCAGGATCTCCTTTAATGTCAACAACATCAGGCACCCAGGCACACAGGTGAGTGTTGCCTGCTCCCGAGTAACCCAAGGAAGAAAGGGGGGTTACCTATATTAACGTAGTTTTATATTGTAGTAGAACAGTAGTCTCTCTGTAGTTAAGGTTCCCACCTGCTTCAATTACAAAGCTATTTTAGTCCCCTGTAACTTTAGGATGGAATACTGGTTTAGGCTGAAAATTGTCATATTTACTGTGAAGGCAAAGGAATATGTTTCTGCAAAGTCTGTGGAAATTTCACCAAACTATTTTGGAGTTAAAAGCCATTAGCTTCGACATCACATTTTGACTTGTGTCTAGTGTTTCCTAAATTCCCTCTAGCTCACAACTGCTTGTTATCACCCATTCACATTTTCCATGTACATCACTTATGGTTCCTTGAAAAAGTGTGTGCCAAATATATGGGAAGAAAATAGGTTGTAAATAAGTAAAGTTATCAGCAAGTTTTGTTGTAGATAGTTTTGGGACCCAATCCTGCTTCCATTGATTTTAGTGCAGGTTATGGACCCAATCCTGCCCTCTGATTTCAATGGGAGTTGTTTGCCATCAACTTCAGTGGAAGCATGATCAGATATTATTATAGGTGTCTTGTGAGAGCATGTTGCTTCTATTGAGTGGTTGCTGAGCATTTCTGAATATTGGATATGGATTTAAGCTCTCTCTTTTTTCTTTTTTTTAAATCCTTGCCTGTTGGTAAAATTTTCAAAAGTGCCTAAGGGCTTTCCATGACATGTAGGCTCCTAAGTCACCTTTTAAAATGAGACTCCTAACTCACTTAAGCCTTGCTACACTGAATGGAGCAATTCCTAAATACCTTCAAAAACCTGAGCCTAAAGCACTTAAGTCTCAAAAGTGTCTGAATGGTACTAGACGTTCCTAACTACCTAAGTTGCTTTTGAAAATGAGACTTAGGCTCTTAAGTAACTCAGGCCTTTTTGAAAATTTTATCCCAGGTCTTCAATTAACTCCATGAAAGAAGGCCACTCAGAAGCTACAGCTAGGACAACATGAAGCTACCTGCCTTTTGAGAAAGCCAGACTGGAAAGAGGACATTGCAGGCGTACTCTACTGTCCACTGGCTGCCATCTATCTTCTGTGCTGTTGTTCAAGGGGCTGGTTATTGTCTACAAAGACCTAAATGAACAACATGCCAGATTCTTAGAGGCCTTCCTTCCCACATGGCCCATAACTTTTTCTCTCAGGGGCGTACCTCACAAGGACTGAGGGCAAGGATTTTTCAGTTGTGGACCTTTGCCTTTAGAATTTGCTCCCACCAGAAATACATCTGAGCCTGATCATGTTGAGTTCATCTTTTGTTCAGGTTTTCTACTAACAGCAGGCCTTTTTAGTCCTCAGACATTCAACAAGGCTGGTAATTCCAGATCTTTTGTCCTTACAGGGTAGTTGGTTCACTGCTGCAAGGTTATTCAGAGCATATGCATCCTATCTTCAGGAAAATGTGCTTTGATTCTGAAATAAATAAAGTATGCCCAAATATGTATGTTTATGATGTGCATGTATTCATTGCTTTATTCTTTCTGAAAAAAAAAAATCCATTTAGCCCTGTGTTGGGTTGATGAGTTCAAGGAATGTCCTACAGCAGGGATCAGCAACCTTTGGCAACCGCTAGTGGGCCGGGACTGTTTGTTTACCTGCAGGTAAACAAACCGTCTAGGGCCACCAGCGGATTTTCCTGACGGGCCGTGTGCTAAAGGTTGCCGATCCATGTCCTACTGTAACCTCTTAAGCCTTCTTCTGGTCAGTGCATGGCCTAACTTTTCCATTAGGTAGATGATTCATGTTTTGTTTCCTGTCTCAACTTTTTTTCTTAATTATTGGATAACAAACAAAAACAATCCTACAGCTCCCTAGAGACTATAAAGCTGAGAAGCTCAATAATTCTAAGCTGCAAATTATCTCAAGGTACTTGCTCTGTTGTGCTATGTACACCTCCACTTTCAGCATTCTCATCTCAAGCTAATTACCAGTTGAGCTAACAGTTGATAAATATTTATTCTAACTGGGTTCATTTACTGCAGTTACTATAAATGGTTACCCAAGTTCCTGTATGTGCACCACATAGGCAGAACTTGAGCAAGTCATTAGTTGCTTAAAGGCTTTTTTTTTGCTTAAGGCCCCCTAGACTATGACTTTCAGCTTAATTTGTCCTTAATAGAAACTACATCCTAAATTCTTGGGAATTTAAGCATCGAAATACATGCTATCAACTGATTCCCCCCCATCCCCAAATGGCACTTTAATGATCATGAAGTAGTGAAGAGAGAAGATTCTGAGGACATTTAGAAAGAGGCACTTCATGACAGAAATTCTTATCTTCCTTGGAGAGTTATGCAATCACTTCGTTTCACTTTTTGCATAAATCATGGTCTAATTTAGCTGTGGATTGCTCATAATGGGAATTAGAGATCCAGTTATAAATTAGAGAAGGGACACAATGATAACCTTGACTATCTGATAAAAACAAATAGCAAGATCATCTCCTAGCAAAAAAGGATCTTTGTTCAACAGCAACACTATTGTGTTAATTGGTCAAATTAAACCAGTTAAAAATGTAGATCATGTGATGTTTTTGTCTGTGCTCTTAAACAACTCTTATTCTGATGTGAAAATCTCAATTCTCTTACTTCACTAGGGAGAATGAAAACAGTAAAAATGTGCAATCTGGCTACAATGTATGTAGTATAATACCCCTACATTGAAGTCACCCCCTCATTCAAGCCATTTACCACCATTGCAATAGTTAGTTCCAGAATATATATTGCCAGACAGACATAAAATAAAGTTAGAGGTAAAGAAAAGGAGGCAGAAACAATTAATTGAACTCCATCTTTATGTGACTGACAGTTGAGTTCCTTTATTTCTCATATCTCTCTCCTCCTCTTGGACTTACTTCTAGACAGGCTCTCTCTGGTATTAACGGGACTAGCTTTAGTCAGTTAGCTCTTCATATCCTCTGACACTTGCGACATCTTCAGAAACAATGCCAGACCACTGTAAAGTTCTTCATTCATAAACCGTGCCAGAGTAGAGTCATTTGTTTAAATCCAGGATCCAGAGGCAGAGCAATCTAATAGATAAAGCACTGGACCAAGACCCAGCAGTTTTGAACTCTGTTTCCAGCTCTGACACTGACCTGTTGTGTGATGTTGGGCAAGTTACTCACCTCTCTGTGCTTCTGTTTCTCTGCCCAATTTCTCTTGTCTATTTAGATTATAAATAGGGAATGTGTCTTGCTATCTTTTAAATTAATGGAGATATCCTATCTCCTAGAACTGGAAGGGACCCTGAAAGGTCATTGAGTCCAGTCCCCTGCCTTCACTAGCAGGACCAAGTACTGATTTTGCCCCAGATCCCTAAGTGGTCCCTTCAAGGATTGAACTCACAACCCTGGGTTTAGCAGGCCAATGCTCAAACCACTGAGCTATCCCTCCTCCCAAATGGAAAATATCTGTTTCCATGGTGCCTAGTACAAGAGGGCCGTGGTCTCATTTGGAGCCTATTGGCACTACATTAATACAAATAATAATAATACATGCACACACAGAGTGAGGTGTTTCAGTGGTGCAAAAAATTATTTCGTTTCATTTCTTAATTAAGAAGCAAAGAAGATAATTAGAAAAAGAAAAAAAAGTGTCCCGGAGAAAGGAAAGATAGTCAAGAAACAAACTAAGATTAGGGGAGGGGAGGTCCTGTGGGTCTCTGAGAGAGCGTATAGGTTTCAGGACTATCCATCTGTTTATGGCATGGTACAAAGTTTAAGATATATTTCAAACTTTACTTGCCATCTCTTCATGCTCTAGCACTCAGTGTCCAGTGTCAAATTTGAGACTATGACACAAAGGCTTGCACAAAATGGGAGTTTAATACATGGGCCAGCAAAATTCATTCTGCACCAAGGAAGCACTTTCCTGAGGCAATTCTTTCTGATTTGACATAAATGTGACATGGCTGGCATGTCCCTTTCAGCACAGCAACACCTACAGCACCAGGAATTACTGACCTTTATTGTAGACATGAGGCTATTTCTAGATTCAGAGTCACTGAACCTTTGGGTTAAGATTTGGACTAACGATGTTATTAATTTGGCACCCTCTACTGCTATACACTCAGTCATTCTCTTGCCTACCCAACTTAACCTTCTGAATACTGAATTTTGCAAAATGAGTTTTGAGGTCTTGGTCCAATTTCTAGTGGACAAGTTTGATATTGCACAAACCACAATTATATTTGCCATTAATTTGATACCCCATTGACATTCTCAGCTGCCTGGTCTTCTAACTATTGAATGGGAATGGAGACTGCACATCCTTCTCACCCCTAGAGGATGATAAACTACAGGTCAGGATGGAGGGACATTAGTGAGCCTTGCACTTAAACTATCTGTTTGTATTATGGACTGAGAATATCAGTCTCTTTGGATTTGTATCCCAAAGCTTTCACAAGCATAAATGCACTTAATTTTTAAAGGGATGCAGTCAATTTAAACATCACATGTCTACCTGAAGGGTTTGTACCTACTTTTATTATTAGCAGAACCTAAGATTATTGTAGCTGGAAGAGGCTAGGTTTTTTTAACTTTTAGTTTATTTTATGCATTTGATAGCACTTCCTACATCATCAGTTTCACATATCTATTGATTGTCAGTTGTATTGCTGGTGTCAGGCACTATCATGATGACATCAGTCTTATACCCTGCTCTGGTCAGTATAAATGTCTATGTAAGTTGCACACACTGTGGGTGAGATGCTTGCTCCATTGAAGTCACAGGTAAAACTCCCATTAACTTCAATGGTCCAGGATTTTACGCTGTTATCTAAGACCCCTTGTATTTGTCATTAGAGAGCTCTTTTGCTACTGCTCATAAAACAAATGAGAGACAATTATATGAATGCTAGAGAGAAAGGAATCCTAATTTTTTAAAGAGTGTATGCAACTGCCTTCCATTGTAGTCAAGTTAAAAATTGAAGGAGGCTTTTTTAAAAATATACCAGCAGTAAAAGGAGAAAACTCACTTATTAAAAAAAAAAGAAACAATTCAGTCAGCTGTCAGCACAGTATTTGCAAAGATATTCAATGAACATTCGTTTATATTTTCCACTCTGCCCTCACAGATGCCACTTTCTACATTCTTTTTTATTATTTCTTGTCCAGTATTTCTAAGTCCTCACAATGTATTATCAGACACTAATGTGCTGTTTTCTCCCAGATTATTAATAAAGATGTTAAGTAAAACCAAACCCAGCATTAATACCTGCTGTTGCTCACTGGACACCTTACCCAACATGATAGATTGCCTTTTATTAGCTGTCCTTCAGCCCATTGTCTGTGTATATAAAGGTCAATAGGCTTTTTACAGAATACTCACTACATGAGTGACTCTTATCTCTTTGGTACATTTGGGTTGAAGCTGATCAACTTAAAGATGGGAAATGGGTGATTTGAAATATACTATAGTGCCATTATATTCACTGTGCTAACAGTTGTTTTAACATCCCTAAAGAATTAAAAATTTACAGATTCTAATTAAAAATTCAGGAAGCTCTCTGAGGAAAGTATATTATTTTCACGTATGCTGATTTAAGAACACCATGCATAAAATATTTTCATCACATTGTCTAATATTGTTGGAAAGTGAGGCTATTGTGTCAAACAAGGTGATGTAAGTCAGAAAACATAGTAACAACAAAATGCACTTTCAAAGACTATTAGGTATGTGGTGTAGCATCTGAAATCCCTTTGATTTTTACAAAGCTCTCTGAATAATCCAAGCACAAAGGCTGTCCATGCTCTCCTTTTTCCTACTTTTGAAGCAGCTGTCACCTTTTTCAGAGTATTCTTAGCCATCCCTTACTGCTTTCTCTGCAGGAACAATACTAATTCTTCAAGGGAATCTCTCTTTAGAGTTCTCTTTATATCACCCTTTACCCCCTTCTTTCTCCCCATTTGTTCCAACAGACATTTTTCTAATTCTTTTGTGATTTTCTCAAACCCTCTTTCTATCCCCTTCTGGAGATATTCTTGACCACTTAACAACATTTGTAGTCGCTATACAATCCTGTGTGAGGTGCCTCTGGTGTGGGCCCTGCTTCTTAAGAGGTCCACCAGCAAATTTATAAATTCATAGATTCCAAGAAGGAAGGGACCAATGTGATCCTCTAGCCCAGGGGTAGGCAACCTATGGCAGGTGTGCTGAAGGCGGCATGCGAGCTAATTTTCAGTGGCACTCACACTGCCTGGGTCCTGGCCACCGGTCCAGGGGGCTCTGCATTTTAATTTAATTTTAAATGAAGCTTCTTAAACATTTTAAAAACCTTATTTACTTTACACAGTTTAGTTATATATTATAGACTTATAGAAAGAGACCTTCTAAAAATGTTAAAATGTATTACTGGCACGTGGAACCTTAAATTAGAGTGAATAAATAAAGACTCGGCACACCACTTCTGAAAGGTTGCCAACCCCTGCTCTAGTCTGACCTGCTGTATAGAACTTCCCCAAAATAATTCGTAGAGCATACTTTTTTAGAAAAAAAACATCCAAGCTTTATTTAAAAATTGTCAATGATGGAGAATTCCTCACCTTGGTAAATTGTTCCAATGATTAATTACTCTCACTGTTAAAAATGTACACCTTATTTCCAGTCTGAATTTGACCAGCTTCAACTTTTAGCCATTGGATCCTGTTGTATCTTTCTCTGCTAGATTGAAGAAGCCATTATTAAATATTTATCATGTAATTACTTATCAGCAGTAATCAAGTTACCCCATAACCTTCTCTTTGTTAAGCTAAATAAATTGAGCTTCTTGACTCTATCACTATAAGGCAGGTTTTCTAATCCTTTAATCATTCTCGTGGCTCTTCTGCGAACATGCTCCAGTTTATCAACATCCTTCTTGAATTATGGACATAAGAACTGAACACACAATTTCAGCAGCAGTCGCACCAATGCCAAATACAAATAACCTTTCTGCTCCTACCTTGAGATTCCCGTTTATGTATCCAAGGATTGTATTAGTCCATTTGGCCACAAAGTCGCACTGTGAGCACATGATCAGCTTCCCAGGATAGAGTCCCCCACTGTATAATATGAACTATGGTCTTTTGTTTCTAGATGTATACATTTAAAGTTAGTCATATTAAAATGCATGTGGTTTGCTTGCGCACAGCTTGCCAGATCACCCTGTATCAGTGACCTGTCCTTTGCATTAGTTACCACTCCCCCCAATTTTTGTGTCATCTGCAAACTTTTCAGTGATGATTTTATGTTTTCTACAATAACTAGAGCTAATTGTAACATGGGTTTCTTCCCAAGGAAAATATGAATTTTTGTCAAAAAAAACACCAAAGGTATTTAGCCCCAAATGAAAACGTGGGTTTTTTGGGGCTAAAAAGTCAAAAATTTCCTTGGAAAACAGACACTTCCCACAAAATTTTAGGTTAGTCAAAAACTCAATTTTCCGACAAAAACTCAATTTTCCATCAAAAACATTTTTGATGGAAAAATTTCAACCAGCCCTATAAATAATTGCTACCCTCACATTCCTTCTCAGATGTTGCCTCATTCCCTCACCCCCAGACAAGAATGTCTCCTGCTTCCCTTCCTGAAGTCAATTTCAAATTGCTCTCTTTCCCCTTGCTTTTCTTCAAGAAACCCTCTCTCAACACAGAACACACACAAATACACACACACACACACACACACACACAACTTTTAAGCCTCCTTCATTAATTAGCCTTCTGATCTTTACAATCACCTTATCTCCCAGGTCAGTTTTCTTCTCTAACCTCCTGCAATTCCAATCTGTGAACATTTGATGATTTCCTTCACCAAAAGTAAAAAGTCCAGGTCTTTAGCTATCAGCCCAAAAGAATGTTTTTTTTTTTTCTTTGTGAGGAACCTGCTAGTGAGTTTCCTTCATCAACAAGAGTGGAATCAATTCTTTCACTGTGGTTTCCATTATTTTTCCTACCCTTTCTTTCATTCTGTACTATCTCTGTCACAGTGCAGTGTTGTTCTTGATTGCCGTGGCTGTTCCGTGATTGCTTCCCTTGAACGTATGTTTCGTCTTCATTTGTGGAAATGGACCCTAAACATGCATTTTCTCTGTGCAAAAATGTATTTCACCTCCATAATACTGGAAAAGGAATATGGACTTTGTCTTTATGTTTATACAGTGCCAATCATACTGTAGGTATTACCACAGTCTCAATAATAATTAATACATTCCTCCTCACAAACAGTAGCAAAGTCTTTTTTTAGACCATATTACAGGAAATTCTAATCTTGTTTACAAAAAGCAGTTGTATACTATTTCACTTAATGGCAGTTCATGTTGTCATACTAAGGTGAAATTATGCCCCATAATCATATATTTGTAAGCTTCTAATCATTATCTTGAAAATGGTATGCTATTTAACACACACATGCAGTGTATTATCTTTTACTATAGGCTGTAATTTGGAAAGTGAAATATCTTATACTATAAGTAAATAACCCTTTAAAATGAAGATGTAAAAAAAAATGTTTAGCATGAATGCACTTTTAATTTACTTTAGACCTTAAGTAAATTCAGGGGAAAACTTGGATAAACAATACTGACATCGTTATTGACACCTCAGTAACTGCAAATGAGTCTCCCTCAGTCTACCTCCCAATTCTAGCATTTTGCCTAATTCTGATTTTCACGCGTCGGTAAGTTCTGAACAATCCGTGTCTCAGAGCGCATCATGTACTAATTTTGCTCTGACAACCTTATAATGGGAATTTGAATACTTATTACATTTTTCTTGTGGAAAACAGAAGGGAGAAAAAGCCCCTCTGTGTTTACCTTGCCTCAATAAAATGATAGTGGATCTGCTCTTCTTTTCACTATGAAATCTCATTTTTAATAACAAGTTCCCATTTGCAGCACCGCATGTTTTGTCTCTAAACAACTTCCCTTTTAGATGAAAAATTTTCCTGGGGCCTTGAAATCCCTAATTTATCTGAAACAAAGTGCACTCTGCAGAAGCTCCTTTAATAAAAAAAAAAAAAAAAAGGACCAGTCCTTGCAACGATATATCTAAGAGATGATTCGTTTCACCCTGAATCAGATTTTCAACACTCATTCATGATAATATGCAAATCACAGGTATTATTGTTGGGTTTGGTTTTTTTTTTATATACTATGCCCTTTCTCACTTGGAAAGGATGAAGCCCATACAATAGCCCTTTGCTGTCCATTGCATACCCACTCCAGAGTCTTGCACATCCTCTCTGATATTCCATCAGTACACAGCAGCTCCTAAAATCAAATGTCATCTTAAAAGACTCATGAGCCTCGGATTGCTGAATTTAAACACACATGCTTTCTCCTTTCTCCTTTGAGATTTAATTCCTGTTTGACATCTGGCTCTTGCATCATGGCTTCAACTGTATCTTCATTTGACATTCAGATAAATGTGTATACTAGAAGGTATAATCCAGATTGTAAAGTGAGGAGAGCCCCTGGTGCCTAGTACAAGCACCTATAAAAAGAAATCCTGGGAACTACTACAGTAGATGAATTCTTATTTATTAAAAATCATTTCCTGCTTAGCATGGGGTTGCCTGTTCCGTCGGAAGTAATTTTCTCAATATACTTAATGAAAGAATTTTCATTGCATAAACATAATATTAACATGAACCAATTCAGACACTTCTGCCAGAATCCCACTGTGTAGAGAGTTACAGAATGAAATTCATTACATAGAACAGATAATAAAGCTGCTACACCGTCCTTTTGTGTCTAATTACTGAGGAAAATCTCAGAATATCCTGAATTTTTTTAACTGTTATTTCTACTATTTGGATAGCTTAACCCCGAACCCTGGTTTACTTTTTAATGTAATACATTTCCTTTTGGGGGTGAAGATGTGAGAACATTAGGAAAAAAAATAAATAAAATTTAAAATACTCCGACGGATCCACTAAGTCCAAAATCACTGTTTAACATTTATATAGTGCTGTCAATGTACACTAAGCTCTACACACAAAGAGAAGGCAAATAGCCTGTCCTGACAAATTTACTATCTAAGGGCTTCTATCCAACCATGCGCTGTGATCCTTCACCCCCTCTGCCCAAAAGGGCCAGCTTTTTTCTTACCTCCTGTGTGCTCATTTTGTAGGAATGGCTTAGTGGTTTGTTTTGCCTTGCTGATAGGTCTCCTTCAGCTTGTTTCCAAATAGATAGTCCTACTGCCCTTTTCTAACGTCACTGTCTTCTGTGTGTTTAGGTGTTTATACTGAGCCCATCACCATGCCATCTGAATCCTTTTTACTGGGTGACTGCGTAACACACTCCCCCTTTTCTCTACAAGTACTGGGTGTCTTCATGGAGCAGCTACATATAGCCCACTCTGCCATTATGACATAGCAGTACTAAGCAATTACTCCAATGAGTCCTGCTCATCTTCCACAATTTACAAGGGAAGCTAGAGATGACACTCCAGAATGCACACAAATCCCAGAAAATTTGAGATTCCTCCCTTCTTTCCTGCAAGATCAACTTTCAGGCTTTGTCCTGAGATTGCTAGTGCTTCCTGCTTCTGATTGGACCAGAATTAGAATAAAAACATCTTTTCCAAGGGGCAATCCCCAGAGTTTGTTAATGCAACACATATTGCTGAATGCACTCTGGATCTGGTTTTCAGGCTGGGGTTAGAGGCAGAAACACAGCTATTTCTACAGAGTCACACATGTGAGGTCTTCTCTCTGTTAGCCTAGCTAGGGTCACTCTGAACATCCTTGGTAAGTGTGTGGCTACTGCAAGCTTGAACACTTGTTCTTTTTTGCTATTAATATCAAACTTGATCATACTCTTTTTAGACCTAGATATAAAATGGAGACTGCACTTGTCTCATTGTTTGACGATCTCTTTCTTGCAGTGGATAAAAACCCAAGGACCTTGATCCAAAGACCATTGAAGTCAGTGCGAGTTCGTCCATTAACTTCAATGGGCTTTGGATCAGGACCCAAGGGTTGAGGCTGATCCTATCAGCTGACCAGAACATGGTTTGACATAGCTGCAAATATTGTCAAAGATAAGCAGAGTCACGCCTGAGCGAGTCTGCTCATTTCTCTTTCGCCTTGTCTTCATTAAAGACCTGTTTTTAACATGTTAGCTAGTGCATGTTAAGTCCAAGTGTAGAAAAGGCAGTTGTAGTTTTAAACTGTCTTAGGTGAGCAGGATCATATCTAATGGGGAGCCTAGGATTTACATCAGCCAGCTGATCTGTATTAAATCTACAATTGCCTTGTGTACATGAAGAGTGAAATCCTGGCTCCATTGAAATCTATGGGATTTTTGCCGTTGATTTCAATGGAGCTAAGATTTCACCCAAGAAATATGGCACATGTTAGTTAACATGTTAGGATTTCACTAGGAAAAAGGATGCATACTTATCAGTTGACAAAAGTCAAACATACTGTTGCATGATTAAGCATGTGCCCTGAGGGCTCTCTTAGGGGAGATTCTGATACATGCTATTTTATTACTCATCCTGTTCAACGTGAATTCAAGGATAGTAGGGGAGGAATGAAGCAGTTTAATCAATATTCTAATGACACCCAACTCTGTCTCCATTTCATGGGACGCAGACAACCAGGTGAATCATTTCAGGGGTCAGTCCTGGGGCTGGTTTTGTTCAATGTCTTCATTAATGATCTGGTTGATGAGATGGATTGCACCCTCAGCAGGTTCACGGATGACATTAAGCTGGGGAGAGAGTTAGATATACTGGAGGGTAGGGATAGGGTCCAGAGTGACCTAGACATATTGGAGGATTGGGCCAAAATAAATCTGTTGAGGTTCAGCAAGGACAAGTGCAGAGTCCTGCACTTAGGAAGGAAGAATCCAATGCACTGCTAAAGGCTGGGGACTGACTGGCTAAGTGTCAGTTATGCAGAAAAGGACCTGGGAATACAGTGGACGAGAAGCTGGATATCAGTCAACAGTGTGCCCTTGTTGCCAAGAAGGCTACTGGCATATTGGGCTGCATTACTAGAAGCATTTCCAGCAGATAGAGAGAAATGATTATTCCCCTCTATTCGGCACTGCTGAGGCCACATCTGGAGTATTGCATCCAGTTTTGGGTCCCCCACTACAGAAAGGCTGTAGACAAATTGGAGAGAGTCCAGCGGAAGGCAACGAAAATGATCAGGGGGTTGGGGCACATAACTTACGAGAAAAGGCCGAGGGAACTGGGCTTGTTTAGTCTGCAGAAAAGAAGAGTGAGGGGAGATTTGATTGCAGCCTTCAACTACCTGAAGGAAGGGTTCCAAAGAGAATGGAGTTAGGCTGTTTTCAGTGGTGGCAGATGACAGAACAAGAAGCAATGGTCTCAAGTTACAGTGGGGGAAGTTTAGATTGGATATTAGGGGAAACTATTTCACTAGTAGGGTGGTGAAGCACTGGAATGGTTTACCTAGGGACATGGTGGAATCTCCATCCTTAGAGGTTTTTAAGGCCTGGCTTCACAAAGCCCTGGCTGGGATGATTTAGTTGGGGTTGGTTCTGCTTTGAGCAGGGGGTTGGATTAGATGACCTCCTGAGGTCTCTTCCAACCCTAATCTTCTATGATTCTAAGAATAACAATATTATTAGGTAGGCCAAAAAAAATTGGAAGAGCAACTAGCAAAAGACACAAAAACTAACAGCAACATTTTGTTAAGTACATCAGAAGCAGAAAGCCTGCCAAGCAATCAGTGGGGACACAAGATGCTTGAGGTGCTAAAGAAGCACTCAAGGAAAACAAGGCCATTGCAGAGAAGCGAAATGAATTCTTTGCATCAGTCTCCACTGCAGAGGATTAAAGGAGATTCCCACACCTGAGGCATTCTTTTTTAGGCAACAGATCTGAGGAATTGTCCCAGACTGAGATGTCAATAGAGGAAGTTTTGGAACAAAATGATAAATGAAACACTTTGACACCTGAGGAAACACTTTGACCTAGAAAAACTGATCAAATGTATCGATCAGTACTAAGCAGCTGCTGCCTTTAATGATTTTAAAAATAAAATACAATATTTTATTATGTCATAATGACATGTCAACACCAGTAGTGCATGTTATGCATATTAATCCCATAAAATAAAATATTTAAAAATTAGAATTATGAAAAAAATATGAAATTCCAAAACAAAATTTCAGTATTCCAAAATGAAATTTCAGGACTTCCCAAAATGAACATTTTCCATACATATATCTCTACATATCTCCGGTGTGTGTGTATATATATATATGTATCTATACTATATATGAATATATAGTTTTGAAATATATTTTCTATGCGAATGCTCATCAAATTTGACACCTTTTCAAAAGTTTAGATTTCAACAAAAAATACATTTTCCATTAAAAAGAAATGAAAAATTTCCAACCAGCTCTACTTCAAACGTGGAACTCTGCTTCCAAAAAGTGCTGAAAATTAGTTTTTGGATGGTTCAACACCAAATTTGATGATGAGTGAGACTTTGTCTATTGAAGTGAAAGAGGTGAACATTGATGAATTAGGTATTCTTGAGAATGAGATATTTTCAATGCTACGCTATCATCAAATTATAACTATAATAATGTAACTCCTCCCTGTTCAGGGCCTCCCTGGAGCTCAGATGGTAGCAGTGTCTGTTTTGTCTTGAACATGCAAAAACTAGAAATAAGTAAACGACATCTGAAATGCAGCTGAAGGCAAACACTTTGACTTGATAAGAAAGTTGTAACCTTCTTTAATGCTAACATTGCCTTCAGTATAGCACAAAATGAGCAATCTAAAGAAGCAATGGAAGCACCTCACTGTGGATATATGTTGTCATACAGGTTTAAAATCATAGGTCCAGAATACACATTGGAAATGAAAAAGAGAGGAAAAATTAAAGAACATGGACATCAAGTCAAGTTGGTTGGTCAAACACAGGCTATGACTTTATAATGGCCGCAAGCATTAATATACGGAAAATGTATGTATGAAAAACAATTCCATTTGCTAATAGAATGAAAATAAAATGAAAAGGATGAGTGAACTTCTCTTCCTAAATGTGGAATTTATGGTTGTTCAAACAATATTTAAACTTTGTTGAGAATGAAGAAACACCTAACTCAGTCCTAAAGCACATAGTGAATGTTCAAAAATTCTTCCACAACAACCATCATCCTCATGGCTGGATGATTGGAAAAGGAGGATTGATGCCACAGATTCTTAATGACACTCAGTGGAACTCTCAGGAAGATTGTGTTTCTATATTTACATTTTACTACTGTAAGCTGATATTTGCACTTAGCAGGAGGAGGACTTTGATCAATCACATGCATTTTACACAGGGGACAGTGTGGAAAGGCACTAAATTTACCAAAGCAATTAAAAGAAATTTCAGGGAGTCTTGACAAATTACAGGCTGATGACATTGCTGTCTCATTCTCAGTGGAAACCTGGCTTGATCTAATTAACAGCAAAGAACTGCAATCACAGAAGGACAAGATTGAAAAACAATTCCAAGCAGCTATGGAACCTTTCCATTGCTTAGGCAACATGACTGATCTCCAATACAAAAATCATAGACTGAGCCAACAACAGAAAGAAGAGCTGAAATGTGGCTGACAAAACATTATTCTGAGTTTCTCCTTTCTCTCCTAGCCTTTAAAATTGAAGATCCAGATACCAGATTTCTATCCCAAATCTTTTGCAAAGGAAGTTTTTATAGTTCATTACATCCAAAATGATGGGATTAAAATCCCAGAAGATGGAATAGTTGAATACAGATAGAATCAAAAGACCATATTTTTAAGGAGCCATTTTTTTTGTCAAATCTTTGAATGGTCACCAAGAGCATATAGTGACATTCTATTTGAATAAGGAAGACAATAACTTGAACTAGTTTTCTCTGCCCCCTTGAAAAGGGTCCTGGTTGTACCCCTACGTCTGAAGATTCTCCTTAGTTGAAAATACTTAAAAGAAAAACACTGACCAGACAGAAAAATGAACTGAAAAGGAAAGGAATAAATAAAGCTCTGCTGCGTGTTTCCTTAATAAAAACACTTGCTAGATGAATTCAGAAACAAAAAACAAATACCAACCACATATATTATTCTGATTTTTAATTATAGTGTAGCAACATCTGAGGACCACAAACAGAGCTTTAGTGTGCCATTGTGCTAGGGACTGTACAGACAACTAACAAAAGGTCGTATTCAGCTTGCAATCTGAGGTGTAGATTTTGCAATTTGTGATGCTCATGTAGGCAGGTTTCATTCCACATATTAGAAATATATTTAATTATTTAATTTATAGGAATTCAGTGGTTTAATATATCATTAGTATTTTGTTTATGTAAAAAGGCAGGATTGTCAACTTGTCTCAGGACACATTGCTTGGCATGAAATGAAAGCATGACACAAATTAAAAGACTGAAGTATTATTAGGGAGACGGCTATTTAAAATGACATGTGAAAATAGTAGAAATATTTTCCCTGATACATTCTTAAGCTCTTGTTAGATTCCCTCTAGGAGCTAAACACAGTCCATGATGAGAGTGTAATATTTGATTTGTGCTTTTTGGTGAAATACTATAAAGTGTATTTCTATAAGAAAAAGCACAAGACAAACTAATTTGTTAACTATAGAACCCATAAAAGAATATATCTTACTCTATTTTGTAAACCGTAATCTGGACTGTAATTTTCTACAGTAGGAGAAAAATGATTTGGGTTTGTTTATAAATAGCAATTTGAAAGGCTCTGCACTTAATTAAATGTCCACTGACTAATCTGATTGCCCTGGTACATCTTCACAGTCTGTGATTTATAGACTGGCAAAGGGTCATGGGAGACATTTACCATGTTAATGGTGACATATGGGAACAATGTCTGTTTGTCTGCAATATTTTATTACAAATCTCTGGCCACTGTTTATAACAATGATGATTTGTGTGTGTGCACAGGTGCACACCGGTGTTGCCCGTAAAAACAATAGCCAATTTAAATTTGGTATAGAGGGAGATTTCGTGGCAAATTATGCCCCCAGAAACTTACAACATGTAAGTCTCTTGATATAAGTGGGGGAAAGCAGAGCTTGGCTCTGATGCAGATGGTGCTCTATTCTAAGAGCTGTGCCGTATCTTCTTAATGAAACCTAAGAGCAAACAAAACTCACCTGGTTTCCAATATACAAACCTGAAACCCAGGCCAGAAGCTTGTTTTAATTGTTCAGATTCTGATGGTTTAGTACTTGTGCATGTGCATTGGACCTTTTGTGTGTGCAATTTAGCATAGATAGTGTTTGTTTGTTTGGTTTTTGTTTTTAACTCTAAAACTTGAATTATGACTAAAACATGAACATTTTTTCATAAGTGGCTGTATTCTGCTACTGCCAGAAACTCCTCCAATTTTACCAAGCATGGTATAGGAGTACAGGAATTTTGCGTCTGAATGCAAGGAAGCATCATTGATTTAATATTGGGCCAACTCTCTGCCACAGTCATACTCTTCTCTTCAGATGTTTCCCTTTCTCTGAATCTGTTGTCTGTATCTGATCAGCTTCATAGGATATCTTTAGTATTATGTAGGAATAGGGAAGCTAAAGTATTGAACGGACTGGGAATGTAACATATCATATGGAGATAACCATATAGAAGTTGACAGGTACATATCATCAGACTAGTCTCTGCAATCCGGAGGCAGAACAAGTCTCTACATAGTGTCCCCCTGAAGCAGTTATGGGAGTAAAGGTTTTTGTGCTCCAGGGTCTCAATACCCTCTTTGACTCTTTCAGCCCCATTCTATCATTTTCTCTTCCTCCTGCACCTTTGTACAATATAGATTTCCCTGCCCCCTCCCTCCACCCAATTCTTTCATTCTGTTTCTCCTTCACATTATCTCAATTATCTTTGATTAAGTGATCTTTCTGGTCAACCATCCTCTAGCATCCTTCTACTGTATTAACAACAGAACCGCACTGTCATAAACAGACAGTTAAGTGTTAAGGCCTCTTTTACCTGTAAAGGGTTAAGAAGCTCACCTAGTTTAGCTGACACCTGACCAGAGGAACCAATGGGGGGGACAAGATTTTTCAAGAGGAAGGAGGGAAGTTTTCCTTTGTCTCAGTGTTCGTTAAGTTTTGTGCCGGAAAGAAAAAAGATCCAGGAATCAGCCTCTTATGAGAGTAGTGAGTATTAGAGAATAAATAAACAGGTTTATGTTTATTTTCTTTTGTGACTTGTCTTGTGCATTAGAGGGATAATCAAATTGGGATTTCTTTTGTGTAACTAAGGTTTTGCCCAGGGGAACATCCTCTGTGTTTTGAATCTGTTGTCTGTGAGAGAAGCTTGTATGCTCTCTCCCAGAGGTTTTCCTTTCACCTTTCTTTCTTTAATTAAAAGCCTTCTTTTTAAGAACCTGATTGATTTTTCCTTGTTTTAAGATCCAAGGGGGTTGGATCTGGACTCACCAGGAATTGGTGGGGGAAAGGAGGAGGGATGGTTAATTTCTCCTTGTTTTAAGATCCAAGGGTTTGGCTCAGTGTTCACCAGGAACTTGGTGGAGAAGTCTCTCAAGGCTACCCAGGGGAGGGTTATAGTACTTGGGAGGGAGATATGTTGGGGTGGGGGAAGACAGAGTTTCCCAAATGACTCAAACAGCTGTTTTGAACGATTTGGGTGGTGGCAGCATACTGATCTAAGCTGGTAATTAAGCTTAGGGGTTCTCATGCAGGTCCCCACATCTGTACCCTAAAGTTCAGAGTGGGGGTGAAACCTAACACACGCACTTAGCCTAATGTCATGTTTTTAGTGGTTGCAGTGGGGGAATAAACCTGTCTGATGTTTCTATTGATAAAATACTCTGTTGCACAGTATTCAGGACAACAAGATTAATTATTTTTGTCCTAAATCCAAGACACAAAATTTTCCTTTTTCCTGTTTATTTAAACACTGTAAAGAATCAGAAATGAAATTGCTCAACAACTGGAAAACACACTAACCGTCGGAATTAAATCTTTTGATTTTTTTTAACTTCCAAGACAACTCTTTGTCTGTCTACCTATTTGGTCCCCATCATAGCCGTACTGAAGAGCTAGAACCACAAAGGTGATGTAAACTGAGCCTTGCTGCCCAGTGGAATCCACAGCCCTGAGTTAGGCTCCCAAGCTCCCTAAATAGTGCATAGGGAGAATTAGGTGCCTTCGAATGGGATTCCCAAAAGCTGAGTGGGGAGCCATCTAAGCTAGCCAATAGGAAATGCTGAGGAGAGGAACAGGACATAAGCCCCCTGCCCTTCAAAGGAAGTAAGACACCTGTCAGGGTTCCTCCCCACTCTGAACTCTAGGGTACAGATGTGGGAACCCGCATGAAAGACCCCCCCCTAAGCTTATCTCTATCACCTTAGGTTAAAAACTCCCCCAAGGCACAATTTCTTCCTTGTCCTTGGAATGGTATCGCTGCCATCACCAAGTGAGTTAGACAAAGTTTCAAGGAAAAAAAACACTTGGAGTTCCTGTTCCCCCAAAATTCTCCCAAGCCCCTTCACCCCCTTTCCTGGGGAGGCTTGAAAATAATATACCAACCAAATAGGTTAACAAAGTGGGCACAGACCAGCCCCTAGGTTTTTAGGACACTAAAAACCAATCAGGTTCTTAAAAGCAGAACTTTATTTTAAAGAAAAAATAAAAGAAGCACCTCTGTAAAATCAGGTTTGAAGGTAATTTTCCATGGTAATCAGATTCAAAACACAGAGGATTCCCCTCTAGGCAAAACTTTAAAGTTTCCAAAAAAAACAGGAATACATTCCTCTTAACCTAGGGAAAATTCACCAGTTAAAACAAATGATAATCTAACGCATTTCCTTCCTATTACTTACAGTTTGTAATCTTAGATCCTTAGTTCAGATATGGCTTTAGGAGATGTATTTTCCCTGCCCTGGTTCCTTGCTGACCCAGAGAGAACACACAAAGAGAACAAAACAAAAACCTTCCCCCACAGATTTGAAAGTATCTTCTCCCCTTATTGGTCCTTTTGGTCAGGTGCCAACCAGGTTATTTGAGCTGCTTAACCCTTTACAGGTAAAGGAGGGATTTTATGCTACCCTTAGCTGTATGTTTATGACAACACCTAACAGGAAGTGCCTCCCTTCACTTGGGATTCACAGTCATGAACCCTCATCTTGCATTAAGAAACTAAGCCAGATCAGTTCTTTCTCCAAAAAAACAACACACCCCTTATGCCCAATAGTTAGAGAACTCACCTGGGATATGGGAGATCCTGGGTTCAGATGCCTACTCTGCATCATATAGAGTAGGGACTTGAACCCAGATCTCCCATGTAAGAGCCACAGCCCAGTGATTAGAGGATATTCTGGGGTGGTTCTCTCTCAATCTCCCCTACTGAAGCTGTTCCACTTTATATGAAATACTTAATTATATATTCATTGGAGTAGGGACTGGCCCCTGAGAGGCAAATGTTTGTACCCTAACTAAAGTGCTATAGAGTTATTCTCACTCTTTCTTTGGCCCTGTGACTGTGAACTCAATGGCTGCCTGTTCAGGTGGAAAGCACCTTGGGACAATGGGTTAGCTGAGTATTAGGAGAACGAGTTTTCCTACCTTGTTTTCATGGGGCTGCTAAAGTGAAGAGTGGGAAACTACCAGCAGCAGAACAAAGGAACTAGGTGTGGGTAGAAGGATGTATAAACTTGAGAGACTCACTAAGGTAGGAACAGGAAGTTTTGGGCAGGAGAGGGGAAGGAGATGAGCAGGCTTTCATAGTAGGGGTTGAACCTCTTTTAACCATGGACCATCCAAGGGCAGATAAAGGTAGCTGACCTAGAGAGATGTGCCATGTTTCTGAAGGGAAGTCATAAGCTGCAGGAAAGGATTCCAGACACCCCGTAGGATTTTGCCCAATTTAAAAGAACTCTCCAGAGTGAGATGAAACTGAGGCAGGGAAATGCATAAGTGTGCTTATTATTTTTTCTAGATCTGTGTGTCTCTTATGCTGTTAAGTAAGGAGCAATGGTGTTTTAAAATCCAATGCTAAGTCTGTCAAGTGTCTGTTGGCTTTCACTGTCACATGGCCCTGAAGAGATAAATTGTAAACTCAGAGTGCACACATGGCTGGAGTTCTGGGAGAGTGTGTGTTAAATTACAGAGGACTCTGGGAGGTCAGCAATGGTCCCAGGAGCTAGACAGGATACTAGACAGAAGATCTGTGCCCCAAGAGTGTGTCTAGAGACCCCAAGTCAAGGGCAGCACCTGGACTCTGTTCACACTCTGATGGCTTAGTACTTGTGGACCTTTTGTGTGTGCAATTTAGCATAAAGAGTTTTTGTTTGTTTTTGTTTTTAACTCTAAAACTTAATCTCACAGGTAGAAACTTGAAATGCAACAATGTTGTCCTTTGTAAATCCCTCTGTTTAGTGGAAGTACATTTTTGTGCAATTTCTGAAGAGCTCTTCAAACTAGTTCTTTGAATGACAACTTTGTCAAACTAATTGTTCTTTATATATATAATCCAGATGGAAATTGCCTAGAGCATTTATTCCCCAATGCTTTCATTTATATGTTTAAACATGTTTTCATTATAAATAAAGTGCCCAATTTTATTTTATTCTTTCTTTTCCATTTTCCTCTTCTCTTCGCAAGCATATAATGCCTGATTTATAGCAACTTCTTTTAATTAATTTTGGACACCTGCAACCTGTAATTGAGCTGGCACTGATATAAATTACCTGACATCAATCCAGCTATTGCAGTACTCTAGATCATGTCCAACTCTTTCTTTTTGGTATGTATGCCAAACATACCATAGAATGAAATTCACAGGTTTTCTTCCCCTGTTCTTTCTTTCTCCCATTAATACCAAAAGTCTAATATAGCTAATCAATAAAATTCTCCTGTCAATTACATGGGTACAACTTTCATTTAAGACCATTAGGAGCTGTACTCATGTAACTGAAAGAAGAATTTTAGTCCATATATTTAAGGGACAATCATATTTCTCTTATTATTATTCAGGATATTTTCAAACCCCATTTTCCCTTAGCTATTGAGGCAAGTTATCAAAGAAATAGTCATACATTTTATCAGAGGTTAATGAAAAAAATAGCTCTTCCTAGTTACTATTTTTAATTTTAACAAGTAATTCTAGTTATAATTAACAATTTTTGGTGACACTGCAACCATTTCCTCTAGTTCTCTGCTGGGTTCCCTAAGAGATTCAGATAACTTCATTTGCTTCATTTTTGTCAACGATTACCACAATGTAATAAGAGTTTTTAAAAGTGTGTTTCTAAGCAATTGATCTTTATTACACCAGTTGCGTGACCTTTGGTCAGCATAGCAAAGGTTTGATCCCAGTCAAATGACACTGACTTCAATGGCTAATGTGGCAACAGATAACAGCATTTAGTCTAATACCTTTATCAAACAATCTCAGAGAACAAATTTAAAAATAATTAGCAGTACCACAAAATTGTTTGTTTATCAGAGGCTTACCTTATAAATTATTTGTAGCTCTTACTTTATTTTACTTATATGAATACAAAAAACCATGTTAATTTACATTAAAAACGTAAAATGAAAGAAATGCTCATCAATGTGGATTTAAAGATTAAACTACAGTCTGAAACAGCTACAATAAACCTATCTTAATCTGCTGATCACAAAGAGTGTCTTCTCTATTTGGTCTCTGGAGCAAAAGCTGCTTTGTTTGTTTTTCCCCCCAATTCTCTGTACCAACTAAAAATCATTTATTTCTTTCTCCTTTGAAAATGATGTGCCATGGTCTTTTGGCAGATACCATCAAGTGACTGGCTGCTTTCTGTGTAGGTAGATAAACAACACATGGAGAATTCAGAGCAACTACTTGACTTTATTTCAAGCAATCCGAGTCCCTCAACTTGGCAGCACAGCTCATTTTCTTCTGATCATAGGGAACATCTCTGCTTAATAAGGTGGAACACAGGTGTCTTAATGAAATGTGAATGTACATCGAGAGTGGAAAGCTGACTTGTACCGTGTGTGTTCATGAAACTCCTTTCCCTGGCAGGGACCACTGAGCCCTCTGAAGTATCCCCCAAGGGAGAGGAGCAGATATATGCACTTCAGGCCTCTCTCAGGGATTTTGACAGAGGAGGCCAGCTTAAAGCTGTGGTCGGAGCACCAGCACAGGAGATATGTAGAATCAGCACATATGCATGTCCCTTTCCACATCTACTTTCTGGATCCTGAGCCACCAGTCTCTCTCAAGTCTTTTCTCATTGCTTCCAAACCAATGTCTAGAATTCCAAAGTTTAAGTTAATTAGATATGCATCCAAACTTCTGTGTGTTTATCTGAACCAGACTGAATCTCTTTGGTTTTTGAGATTTTCATTAAAATACTTCTAAATTGTTAATGCTTAGTGTTGTATAGCAGAATAAGCACAGTACTGCAAGAAGCTACTGAGACCTAATGCTGGCTCTGATGATGACTTATTAGTACCTTGGGGAGGTGATTTAATTTTTTTGAGTCACTGATTCATAATCAGGATAATAATAATATTTACCTACTTCATGGAGGTTTTGACGATTAGTTAAGATAGCACTGTACTTGGAAGATGGATAAATTGGAATCTGCATTGCAGTGCTTTGTCTTTCAATAGCACATCACCTGAGGAAGTGATGGCATTAAAATGTCACTATTAATTGAATAAACCCATTAAATTGGGATGGTGTGTCAACCTAAAGGTTACTATTGTGCTTTTAGCCTCACAATTTTGCCAGCGTCAAAGCAGTAGTGCAAAGCAAGAAGTCAGAGTTCCATAGAATCATTTGAGGTCTTTAAGCTGCTGGTGAATATTTATTTGATTAAAGATAAGGCAGTATTATTCCTAAGGCTGGTCAAAAATTTTCTGTCAAAACTTTATTTTGACAGAAAATTGGATTTTCAACTAAGCAAAAATTTCCAAGGAAAGTGTCTCCTTTCTTCTGTACACCTGAAAAAAATTGGCCAAAAATTTTTAGTTACAAAAATCTGACATGTTTTAAGTTTTCTTTTTTCCATGAAAAAGTCAAAATTTTCTGTGGAGAAAACAAATTCTGAGAAGCTGTTATGTATTAATTGTATAGGATAGAAGTGTGACCTTGGCTGCAATTTGTGAGGAAACACACTGAGATTGTTTCTGTCTGATACCTATCTCTGTTCAAAGCTATCACAGGAACTGTAAACATTGTAAATAAATGTAGAGTAGGATAATTTATTAATCCAGTGTCTGTGTCCACTCATTTATCTTCTAAAAATAGAAGTAATCTGCTTCTGTAGCCTGAGGCAGGGCCGCCCAAAGCAGGATTTTTGCCGCCCGAAGCAAAAACAATTTTGGCCGCCCTCCCCCCACCCCCGGCTCTTTAATTACCCCACCCCTGGCCCCACCTCAACTCTGCCCCTTCCCCAAATCCCCAGCCCTGCCTCCTCCCCCCAGGCTCTCAAGCCTAGGAGGGAGGGGGAGAAGCGGCGCCCGCGCCGCGGCCACTGGGAGTCTCCCCTCCCCCCAGGTTTGAGAGCCTGGGAGAGAGGGGGAGACCCCGAGCCGCTGCGGCGCGCGAAAGCTTGAGAGCCTGGGAGGGAGGGCGAGTAGTGGCGGGCGAATCAGCTGTTTCGCATGCCGTGGCAGCAGCAGTGGAGGTGAGCTAGGGCGGCCGGGGCACATTTTTAGGGGCGGCATTCTGGCGCCGGCCATGCCGCCCCTAAAAATGTGCTGCCCCAAGCACCAGCTTGTTTTGCTGGTGCCTAGAGCCGGCCCTGGCCTGAGGATACTGGACCACTATGAATTATTATGACAGTGGTGTCAGTTCATGAAGGAAGACTTAGAGGCTGTGAATGACAACATCCCTGCAGCACTTTTTCTTATGTTTTGCTACCTAAAGGCCTTTCAGGTTCTGATGCTGATAGCAATTTGTTTTGCCAATACCTCAAATTACAAGTTAATTATGGCTAGAAAGTTGATGATATTTCTCACCTGTTTTTATCTTTACCTATGTTTCCCAGGCAGAAATAACACAAACAAAGTTTCTTGTTTGTCTTTTGACCTCCACATAAAAGGTTACTGCACACCCTATCACAGAGTAGTACTATGTGCAACTTCAGTACACTTCTTGAGGGAAATGAACAATTTGAATCTTGAGTTCTGTCTGAATCATTTTCTTTGGTTCATTATCTCTCCCGATGCCATTGATTGGCATTGGATTTCCTGTGTGTCAATTGCCTGTAGGCAGTTTCTTCCTGTTACAAACATTCTGAAAAACCCTAGCAATCGAAAGGGTTTTCCCATGTATCTGCTGCTGCAGTACAGTTTGTACTGAGAGAAGCAGGGTCTGTCTATGAACCTTGTCCCTTCCTTTCTTCCATTGTTCCAGTATTCCTTTTTTTCACCACAAACTCCATCAGGTGTAATCAAGTGTGAGGAGGCACATCTCCCAGTTTTTCCTGGATGGCACAATTCTGGGACTCCTTGCAGAACAGATGGCTTTGAACCTAGCACTGCTTGGAACCTTCAATCAAGGGAAGGTTTTTAATTTGTGAGCAGTCTTCCTCTAATAGCTGGGTATGAATCCAAGCATCCACAAAACCCAATCTAAGCACAGGTATTCAAGAGCTTGTTTCTCAGCTGAAGCTCTTAAATCAGCTCTCTTTTATCTGTGCAGAAGAGTATGTACTGTAGTAATTGCCTAATGTTGCACTGATTTAGATTAACTTTAAAATAAAATAGTTTTATGATCATGTGATTAGAGTTTTGGCTGATTGGACTCAAAAGGCATAGAAATACCATATGTAATGGAAGATCCACTTTCTCTTCTGGAAGCATTAATTAAATAGGCAATCATGCTTCCAAAGAGAAGCAATTATTCTAGTGACTGTAACTGGGAAGATAGGAAAACACACTCTGTAACAGGCTCTCACTGGTCTATATTACCTACTAGCTTCTGATATCTGAGGTTTCTTATTAGTAAACCAAAATTGTAAATTTTTCTCCCATTCAGAGAACCTGAAAATGTTTAGTGTATAATCTCAGTCATAAAGAGCCCAGTTTCACCCTGGAGTAAACAGGTGCAACTCAGTTGACTTCAGCAGGGCTGTATTTGACCCCATGAACATATTTTTCTTGTAAAATATAAATAACTCTTTCTCTATATTAATTCTGATGTGGGAGTTTGCCACAATGTTTGACAGTTGCAGTGAAGTTAGGTCCCTTCTTAGCTTTATCAGTTGAAATGATAAACTTAACTATGAACCAAATCAAATGAGAACCATCAGCAAATTGTATTGTGGTGTTTAGGCATGGAAATAAAACATGCTGATGCAAGTTAAAAGTTAGCATATAGTAAAATCTCTCATGTTATGGAGTTTAAATTAAAAACTGTACACTGATTCTGATTTAATCCAAAAAAAAAAAACAAAAAAAAAAAACAGACAAAGAGAAGTAGAACAAAATGAGAGGTTTTATCAGTTGAGACCAGGTCCATTTGTTGTTATAATTCAAAACATCTAACAAATCCTGTGGCACTCTAATTTGTATCAAAACAGCCATTCAAGTTGATAGTAACTATCAGATAGAAAGGATTATAATTTCTGCTGTATCAGGACAGGTTCTATTATAGTGTGATGTGTTCAGTGTTATAAATCTGTAACGGGGAAAGAGAGACAACAGTGATCTTCTGCATTCATGGAAATATAAAAGAGCTGACTTCTCCTTTCATCATACCCATTAATTATTCCCAATGGTTATGCATGGTTCTGTCTCAAGCAAGAAACTGAATAGTTTAGGTGATGTCCCTTTAACAAAAACAGGTTTAAAAGTTAGAACAGGTCATCAAGAAAGTAATGGGGTCCAGAACATGTCATATGTAAAATTAAGCAATTTAGGGACCACACTTAAGCATCTTGAAAGGTTTCAGAGTGGTAGCCTGTGTTAGTCTGTATCAGCAAAAACAACAAGGAGTCCTTGTGGCACCTTAGAGACTAACAAATTTATTTGGGCATAAGCTTTTGTGGGCTAAACCCCACTTCATCAGATGCATGGAGTGAAAAATACAGTCAGCAGAATATATATTATAGTACTTGAAAAGCTGGGAGTTGCCTTACCAAGTGTGGGGTCAGTGCTAACGAGCCAATTCAAATAAGGTGGAAGTGGCCTATTTGCAACAGTTGACAAGAAGGGGTGAATACCAAGGGAGGGACAATTACTTTTGTAGTGCTAACGAGGCCAATGCAATCAAGGTGGCCCATTTCCAACAGTTGACAAGAAGGTGTGCTACATCAAGTCACGTGACTGGGGACAGTCACAGGTATTAGCAGCGTGGGCACCGGTGAACGTAAAAATAGTGTTTTATCCTGTTATGTTATATTAGTCTCTTGTTTAATCTAATTATTGTGTTGAATATATTGTATGTGTTTGTGTTATTTCTTGGAAGTTTCCAAATATCTGGCAAGTAAGTGGGGATTACCCTGTGATTAGAATTTTCCTTCCAAGCTGCCCTGATAACTCTATCAGGAAGGAGCAAGGGGGGCGGAGGCACTGCCAAATAAATTTTCGTAGGAAAAAATACACCCTACTGAGTGGGTGGCAGGATCCAGAAGAACCCAGACCTGTCCATCAAAACCTGTAAGCAGATTGACATTAAAGAAGGTAACCGGGTGGGGAGGGGGCGCTACATAGGGAATGTTATTTTACACCATGATGTGTTTGACTGAAACCAGGGCTTTATAATCATCTCTTCCTTCTGCATTTGATATTCTTGGGGAAAGTTTTGGCATTAGTCAAATGTTGCAGGATTTTTATAAGTAGTTTCCTTCATCAAAGGTTGAGGAGCTGGAGTACAATGACAGATTTCCAGACCCCCTAAATTTTGTACCTCAAATGAAAGATAAATTCCATTGCAGTGATCTCAGCCCTGTCAGTGTCTGATATTCTTACTAAATGAAGCATGTACCCCTTTCTGAAGGTCTAACTCCAAGCTTCTGTCATTTGCCTGACTTTATTCATCATGTAATCATTGTGCTTCTGAAGCCTGACAAACAGCAGCCTGCCTACACCAGGTCACTGATAACAGAAAGAAAAAACAACAGAGAAACCTTGAAAGATGTTACTTTTAAACTGTCAATCTGTTTTAATAATTTAATAATTTAGTAAATAGAAAAAACCTAAATATATTTTTTCAAAGTTCTTGCTAAAATGTCTGTAAAGCATACTTTAAACCCTTAAGCAATGAGTGGCTTATGCCACTGAATTTTACTATTGTATACACCTTGGATGCAAATCAACCCTTCCCTACAGTACTATATATAACTACTCTTAATATTTTATGTAGAAGGAGGAATCAGATTCATAAATAATAAATTTAAGCCTCCTAGGTGGAATACATATGAATAGAGTGAATGCCTGTGAAAAATCACAAATTTAATGAAAGAGTTCAGTACTGTATTTTTAAATGTCAGTCACAGTCATTTGCCACCACTGAAACAGAATAAATCGCCAGTTGATAATGCAGACATTCAGATTAATCAAGATAGTTAATTACTACATTCTTCTCTCATTTGTGCTAAATCAGTTAATACAAATGCAGATCATAGAGATTAAAAAGGGAAATGGTTATTGCTGGTGGTGGGCTAACCATGAACAATAAACAATAAAATTCAAAGGAAATTTATATATTTTGTGGATTCCTTAGCCTGTGTCTCTGGAATCTCTGAAATATTGAAAGCATCAATAGTAACTACTGTGACCCATGACCCAGTGGCCTAGAGTGAAGCAAAAATTCTCCAGAATGATAATAGAAGAAAAGTTACCTTGAAATAGAAGAGATGATGAAAAAGTGAGAGCAAAATGGCCAAAGATAATGTGGGCAAAACAGAAGGGTCTTAAAGTAAGCCTTGAAAAGAGCCACAAATGAACTTAAGGGCACACTTAAGAAGGAAGTTTCATATACTGGATTCCTCAACGAAGAATCACTTGCCTTTAGTAGAGCCCAACAAAACCTCTGAAATGCAAGGAAGACAGCCAATGTCAACAGTATTGGAAGAAGTATACTGGTCTGTACATCAGTGGTTCTCAAACTAGGGCCGCCGTTTGTTCAGGGAAAGCCCCTGGTGGGCCGGGCCGGTTTGTTTACCTGCCGCGTCTGCAGGTTTGGACGATCAGTTCACCACTCCAGGCCAATGGGGGCTGCAGGAAGCGGCACGGGCTGAGGGACGTGCTGGCCGCCCTTCCTGCAGCCCTCATTGGCCTGGAGTGGCGAACCGTGGCCAGTGGGAGCCGCGATCGGCCAAACCTGCGGACGCGGCTGGTAAACAAACTGGCCCGGCCCGCCAGGGGCTTTCCCTGAACAAGTGGCAGCCCTAGTTTGAGAACCACTGCTGTACATAATAGTAGAAACAGCTGCTCAGATAACTTATGAATAAATTATTAAGAACTCTATATCTCATTAGCAAGAGCCTGGCCTGATTCTTCACTCAGCACAGCTGCAGATCAGATAGAACTGGAGTCTAGAATTTGTATTAAAAGTGTATAATCCTGAGTTTACAGCAGGTATCATTTCATCTACCATTGATATGACATGGAATACAACTAAATTGCACTCAGAAGCACTGCACATCAGTTTAGGCGTGATAGTGAAGAACGTTCTATTTGGTTGAAACTACAGGGAGAATTTAATGAGTGTTAAATGTAAATTGGAACTTGGCCCGGGTTAACATCACTCGATCTGTGTCCTTATATGGCCCACATCACTGCAATATTACTGTTTAGGAAAAAGTGCAGTAATGTAATTAATGGTTGCAAGTGGTCAGGACCATGGTTATATATTCAATAAGAATGATGGAAATTTTAGCAGCACAGTGCCCCTTTCTAACATTCTGGGGCATAGTAACAATACTGTAAAATGAAGCACCCAAACCATTTCCTGATGAAGCAAAGTATTTCTTGAAAAGCTGCCATTCAAATACTGACCTGATCACAGCTTGCTTAGCTTGCAAAATCTAACAAAATCACAGCAGTAGGTGGGATAATTGTAGGGACACTTCTAATCCTTCACAGTCTTGTTTAATCTTTACAGAAAAGTAGTCTGAGAAAAAAATATGAAAGACCTTTAATCAATAACTGTCACAACCAAGGCTTGGGCAATCAGATCTAGTAGTTGGAGCAGGAGGTGGCTATCAGCAGTCAGTAACCTGAGGCAAGGGTCAGAGCCAGAATTGGAGACAATGTGAAGCCAAGGATGCGAGCAAGAAGCAGAGTCAGAGATCAGGAATAATGCAGGAACCAAGAACAGGTCAGGAAAACAGGAACCAGGAGCAAGGAAGGGAAGTAGAGCTCAGGAGTCAGGCAAGAAGGCAGAGGCCAATGTAGTAGCCAGCCAGGAATTCATCCAGTTGCCCAAACAACTTCTTATGTCTCTTTCTGGCTTACATAGCACAGCTGGACCAATCTGTGGAGCTGGGCACTCCTCCAGTTAGGACTCCTGTGGGCAGTGCTTCTGGTGTAGCTAGAATTCCACTAGCCATACAGCCCACCGCTTACTAGCAAGCTGTCAGATGGCAGCTGTGATGCAAAGGTTGCCCCGGGGCCCACAGATTCGGATTCAAGACCTGTGGACCTTCCTTCTTTTTAAAACCTTCCTCACAATAATGCCCTCCTCCTGATCCCACTCTCCACACAGAGCCAGAACTACCTGTAGCCCAGTTAATCAGTTGTCAGGCAATAACATAAGTGGCTTTGGCACAGAATGTGTTGGGCAAAGTGCAAATTGAAGGAACTAAATAATTAGCTACTCATAGATTCAATAAATGCTAAATTTGATTCGTATCATTTTTCTCATAGGCTGTCCAGTTGGCTGCTTAATATAAGGATTTAGATTCTGGGTGTGAAAAATCTCTTGCCATCAATGGATGTACAGTGACCTGCCAACAAGCTAGAATTAAGAATCCTATTAATCATGTCCAACTAATGGGCTCCTCTTTGATTTGTTGTCAAAATGGAATAACTTGCTTTCTTTTTCTTTCAGTTGATAGTTTGAAATATATATAAAAGTGAATTTATTGGTGGTGGAGTGGGTTGGATTGACAGAAATGGAAACTGAGGTCCTCTGTTCATTTATAGAACAGGCACAACAATATGGGGGAGTATGGGTCCGAGCCAGGGATCGGCAACCTTTGGCATGTAGCCCGCCAGGGTAAGGCCGGTTTGTTTACCTGCCGTGTCCGCAGGTTCAGCCGATCGTGGCTCCCACTGGCTGCAGTTCACCACTCCAGGCCAATGGGGGCTGCGGGAAGCGGCGCAGGCCAAGGGATGTATTTGTACTATCAACAAGGTACTATTAGTGCCAATTATAATGGTGGGTTTTTGTGATGTAGTCACTTGTCCAGTAGGGACTAGAACAGTATTATTAAAAGACCTTTGCTTTTAGAAGAGGACTGTTTTCCACTTGTAAAGTGCTTTTGATGTACATAAATGCACTGAGCAATGTTACACTTCACTGGTAGCAAAAGTAATTAGTTATACAGGTACCTCTGTTATGAACCCTGGATCATTTCACAAGATAATTTCTGCAAAATTCTTCTCATGGGTTAATATAGTCCATATTTAAAGCTAGCCAAAAGGTGAGGGGTATTTTTTGTGATTAAAAAGCTTTTAGCTATGAAAAAAATATATTTTTTTTGCACACAACTCAAAACTAACTAAATTTTACAAACTGAAACTTTCCTAGTAGCTAGTGTTCTCTGAAGCTATGCTGGTTTGCCATAGAAAAGGAGGCCATAAACCAAATGGGTCTCACCAGCAGAGGATTCCTCTGAGTGGTGAAGGATCAACATAGGTGTTTCTATACTGCTCATCTCCTAGCCGCCAGTATAAAGGCTGTGTTTGGGACCTAGCCAGAGCATCACCATGGTCCAGCAATCCCCAGTTGCCAGAATGGCCTTTTGGGGCCACAGGTAGCTGAACTCAACTTTGTGCACCCTGAGACTACCATTATATATGCCAGGGCCCAACCAAGATTTATGTATTTATAATTGGGGGGCCACAAAGGTGGTATAAAACCACCTGCCTTATCCCCCTCTTCAGATGTACTGAGTGTACCCTGACCGTAGTTGAATATCTAGGACCTAGTCTCAAGTGCAATTAACACCCATGTTCAGTATGATATTTCCCATAGATTTTTAGTTAAGGTACTCTATCAGATTCTGCCCTGAGTCACATCTGTGCACAACCTGTTGTTTGCAATAAGATTGCATAGGTGTAACTCAGGCAAAAACTCTGGCCTAATGTATAATTTAAGCAGACTATGGAATAATGTAAATACATAGAGCTTGAGCCAACTTCTGAGGCTATCATTCAGAGACCCTTTTGGCAGAAAGTTTGTCTGTCTATGGGGTCCAAAGCCCTGGAATGCACTTGTTTCAACTGGGGACCTAGAGCCAGATGACACTGGTCCAAAAGTGCTGGCTGAGGAAAATGTGTAGCCAGGCAAGGGAATATGCTGATTCAGAATGTTCCCCAGCCAGCACCAATGGACCTGCCTATGGATCTCTGGCTATCAGTTAAAGTTGCCCTCCCACAGTGGAACTCATGATGGTAGCAGTGTGAAAACTGAATCCTTCCCCAGAGGCTTTCCTCTCCCTTGCATGAGTGGGTGTGAACTGAGCCAATTATATTGATGTTCGTTTTGTAGGTGAGGTTTTCCATTCATTTTTCATTGTTGACTTCCACAGTTGTGTAAATTTTCAACTATGTAACCATGGCATGCACACTGAAAGCAGAAGAGAGATTAGCATATGGATTTTGGTTTTTAGCTTTTCTTGTATTATTCCTTAAAATGATAGAGAAATTAAATACAAAAGCGTAAGTTAACAATATATATGGTTTTGTAACTTTAAACCCTGAAGAGAAAAAGGAAAAGTGAAAATGAACAGTCTCATAGTAAATTTGCACCTTTAGTTATGCTGTTAGTTGTAACCTTAATCTGTAGCATGCACAATACTTCCTTAATTTAGTTATACACAGCTCAATTTGTCTTCAGTTGGACTTCAAATGGATGTATCTAAGGGCAATATTGGATCTTGTGGGTGAAATCCTGACACCACTGAAGTCAATGGCGAATTTCCAATTGACTTCAATAGGGGCAAGACTTTATATATTTAATTTGGGAGAGTTAAAGTTACAATGTGATCTTCAACGTTTGCATTTTAAGACTTTTACGGTTTAAAATTGGACTTTGCTATAAGCTTTTATGTGAATTTTGCATTTAAATTCTAACTAATCCCATTACAACCCAAGTCATATGTTGAGGATTTTTTAATGAAAGTCAGTAGAAGTTGTCATCATTGCATGTTTTTAAAGGTGTTCTTTTGCTTTCAGATCGCAGCAGTACTTAAAATATGTATCTAGATTTAGACACTATAGAAGAAAGATCTATTTTCAGTTGCTAATAATTTGTGTGTGAAAGCCTACTCTTGAACTGTTTATCATGGTATCATTTTCTGACATTTCTGTGCTTTTTGGTGCCAGTGGCATTTTATCATCTTTGGCCCTCTGGATTTATGATGTTTTGTTTTGGCTTGTTTTAATTATATCTAACTCTGTCAGTTATATTGGCTAGTGTTCTGTAACGGTTAGTTCTTTGTTCATTACTGTTTGTGATTTATTTGATTCCAGGATATGACATTATTTGTCACCATTATCTATACTGTTACAAAAACTTTGTTATGTGCTTATAGATTTTTCTGCAACTGACTCAACTTTATAAGAGTGCTTTCTTCAGTTATTAAACTGGATCTGGTCAGACCACCTACACACGAGTATTGAGAATACTTTGAATACACTAGTATTATGAATACTTTGTATTTGAATAACATATCTTTTCTACTCAAAATAATGAATAAGGATGGTTTTTCTATTTTGCATAAGTGGAAATCCACTTTACCACCAGTTTTGTTCAGTGGCATTTTTCTGTCTGTTCTTCAATGGCATATCTCTTATTCGGCTGTATTTAGACTTATAACCCCACTAGTGTTCGGATGCTATATCTTTGTTTTCTCCTATTTTTCTCTGAGTATGAACTAGCTAGGTGGTTCAGAATCACGATGCTTCAAATGTTTGTTAGAAATGAAATATATGTCCAAGTTTGGGAATGTCTGTGTCTGTTTATATGCCCACATCTCAACAGAATCTGAGCAACTCACAAATATTTAAAAAATAGAAGAAAGAATGTGATTAGTTTATAGTGAGGTTTTTGGTTTATGTTTATGTGAGTGATATATGGATATGCTGTGTGTCTAGATTTGTATGTGAAGAATTAATTGAGGGAAAGCCAAATCAATGTGATAAGTTTCACATTTAGTTGTGAAAGTGGTGTGGTCAGTCTTCATTCTTACAGGACTGAGTTCATAATCCAGGTCCAGCTACTGTGAAAGTTCTGTCTTTACCATTCATATTTCTCTCCAGAGTTGAATTGTCCCAGCTGAATGAAGCTGTCATGGGAGGTCCTGGTTAAAGAGGGAGAGTTGATGTCCAAGGTAACTATCACATGGAGGACTTTGAATAAACAAACTCAAAATTTTGAACTGGATTCTGTAGTCTGTGGGGAGATAGTGAAGAGCATGGAGGACTGCAATGATGTACCATTGGGAACTATTTTCAGGGCATATGAATTCATTCCTAATAATGCATTACAATAATCTAGACCTCTAGATCAGGAATGCATGGATCACTATGGTCAGGTTTCTATCCAATAAGATGCAACACATTGTCTTTGCAGTTGGGTTGGGTGTTTTAGGAAGAAGAAGAAAAGGTTCCTAGCCCTTCCCCTCTGCAAGTAGCTTCAAAATGAAACCTGACATAAACTAAAATAGATCAACCACATGGGCTGAAAGCCTGTTGCTGATTTTTTCCTAAAAATCATGGATTATCCACAGTCTGTATCATAGCCACCTTGTGCTCGCTTTTGAGATCCAAGGAAACTCTGCCTCAAGTTTTTGTAGTTTCAGGGAGTCCCACACTTCAGTTTACAGCTGTCAGTTATTAATTCCATGGTCACTAGATACCACAGTGCTATCCAGTATGCTTTTGCACTTTATTTTTTAATATTTTGGTATGGTGAGCCCCATTATGTTGTTTTCCTTCTCTCAGATGTATCTGAGTGTCCGAGGGGCATGATAACAAACAAATTATTAACATGAATGGTGATTCATGTGTCTGGTGTCTTTTGCTTGTGATTCAAAATAAATTCAGGAAAAAAACTATATGTGTGTAGGATAAAGAGGGAGGAACAAAAGATATTGTGCTACTAATGAGAAGGGTTTATTCTAGGGCTGTCAATTAATCGCGATTAACTAAAAAAAATTAATCAATTAAAAATTAATTGCAATTAATTGCAGTTTTTAATCAGACTGTTAAACAATAGAATACCAATTGAAATTTATCAAATATTTATGGATATTTTTCTACATTTTCAAATATATTGATTTTAATTGCAACACAGAATACAAATTTTTGATTTCAAATATTTGCACTGTAAATATGAAAAGAAATAGTATTTTTCAATTCATCTCCTACAAGTACTGTAGTGCAATGTCTTTATCGTGAAAGTGCAACTTATAAATGTAGATTTTTTTTTGTTACATAACTGCACTCAAAAACATAATGATGTAAACTTTAGAGCCTACATGTCCACTCAGTTCTACGTCTTGTTCAGCCAATTGCTCAGACAAACACATTTGTTTTCATTTGCAGGAGATACTGCTGCCCGTTTCTTGTTTACAATGTCACCTGAAAGTGAGAACAGGTGTTTGCATGGCACTGTTGTAGCTGGTGTCGCAAGATATTTACGTGCCAGATGTAAAGACTCGTATGTCCCTTCATGCTTCAACCACCATTCCAGAGGAAATGCTTTCATGCTGATGACTGGTTCTGCTCAATAACGTTCCAAAGCAGTGCGGACCGACGCATGTTCATTTTCATCATCTGAGTCAGAAGCCACCAGCAGAAAGTTGATTTTCTTTTTTGGTGGTTTGAGTTCTGTAGTTTCCGCATCGGAGTGTTGCTCTTTTAAGACTTCTGAAAGCATGCTCCAGAGCTCTTCCCTCTTAGGCACTTCAAATTCTTAAACCTTGAGTTGAGTGCTGTAGCTATCTTTAAAAACCTCAAATTAGTACCTTCTTTGCATTTTGTCAAATCTGCAGTGAAAGTGTTCTTAAAACAAACAACATGAGTTGGGTTATCATCCGAGACTTCTATAACATGAAATATATGGCAGAATGCAGGTAAAACAGAACAGGAGACATACAATTCTCCCCCAAGGAATTCAGTCACAAATTTAATTAATGAATTATTTTTTAACAAGTGTCATCAGCTTGGAAGCATGTCTTCTGGAATGGTGGTTGAAGCATAAAGGGATATATGAATCTTTAGTGCATCTGGCATGTAAATATCTTGCAACACTGGCTACAACAGTGACATGTGAATGCCTGCTCTCACTTTCAGGTGGCATTGTAAAGAAGAAGCGGGCAGCATTATCTTCTGCAAATGTAGACAAACTTGTTTGTCTGAGCAATTGGCTGAACAAGAAGTAGAACTGAGTGGACTTGTGGGCTCTAAAGTTTTACATTGTTTTATTTTTAAAAGCAGTTACTTTTTGCACATAAGTCTACATTTGTAAGTTCAACTTTCATGATAAAGAGATTGCACTACAGTACTTGTATTTTTCAATTAATCTAATACTATTGTTTTTTACAGTGCAAATATTTGTAATCAAAAATCAATATAAAGTGAGCACTGTACACTTTGTATTCTGTGTTGTAACTGAAATCAATATATTTGAAAATGTAGAAAACATCCAAAAATATTTAAATAAATGGTATTTTATTATTCTTTAACAGTGCGATTAATCACGATTAATTTTTTTAATCACTTCAGAGCCCTAGTTTATTCTCAATCTTACAATCATCCATGGCTGGGCTTCAAAATTACATGTAAGTGACATGATTATCTGTGCGTGCTTACGTGTGTTTCGTGTTATACTCAAGAGCCCCAAGTAGTAAGCAAAATTTTTAAACTGTGTGTACGTTACATGCTTATAGCTTGTCTGATGATAGTGATAAATATACTGCAAACAATGGAAGAGAGTACTTTTTCCCAGAGAGAGAAATGACTGAAGAGCCCATATGAAAGATAAAACGTTGTCATTCATATCAATATGTGCTCAGGCAACCCTGGGAAAGGAACGGGCTGTTGTGCTCCCTAACTCCCAGAGAGAGGTCTGACAGCCAACATAGCCTGTGCAGAAGGAGGACATCGGGTCCCCTGGGCTAAGAAGGGGAAAGAGACTGAGACAGGTACTGGAGAGCCAGTGAACTCTGGGCTGCACTGTGATACTTCCAAGGCCCTCTGAACTAAGAGAGGCCAATATCCTGACTGAAGCTGCCTACTGGTTTTCTTTCTTTTTCTTTATGCTTTTATTTAGCCACTTTTGCTGATTGTGGACTGTTTTGTTTGCTTCACCTGGGACTATGAGGGGGGAAAGAAACAGGCAGAAGGCTTAGGCTGGAGGGTTGAGCTTGGCCCCACTAGACTGACACACCCTACAGCACCTGCGGCGATGGAGGCAATTGGATCTGCACACTTGCACTCCCCTCATAGCTCCTAAAGGGGGCTCTCTGCCAAGGACAGATTTGTGACACCGCCATCTAGCTCTCTACCCCAAGTACATGGTGTGGGTGCTATAGATGGATGGTTTGTTGGGGGGAAAAATTCTATTAATACGTTCAAAATATTTAAGTTTACATTGATATATTGTTTACATTGAATATTGTCTACTAGCCTCTATTCTCCCTGTTCTCATTGTGTTTCATTCTCCGAAACACACTCTGCTTAGGCCTGGCAGAAAGCTATCAGGACCCCTGGAAAGGCAGTGTTATTTCTCTTAACAAGTGAAATCCTGGTGGTGTCAGGACATTTTCCTTTGGATTAGGAAACAGGAACAGCAGGAATAAGAATAGGAAGCAGCTTTTGCAGCTGTAAAGTTTAGGAGGCTTGCAGATCTTCCATAGGCTGAGGAGGCAAATTTGGACTACAAAATTACATTCTCATGGTAAAATGTTAATAGACTTCTATCGACCATTTAAACAAGAGCGATTAAAAGTGCATTTATCCCCATTTTGATTTTTTGTTGGGATTTTCTTATTTTTAATTTAGTATTCATTCAATCAAGTGAAAAGAAATCCTATGCTTAATTTTCTAACATAAAGATCAGAAACTGGTGTAAAAATTTGAGAGTGGCAAATCATTATTAAATTACTTAGGAATTTATTGTTTGCAATGGCCCTCACTGTGGTGATAAATTTGTTTGGCAATAACACATATGAAAGTGGTAACTGTCACAGTTCAGAGCAACTGCATCTGTATTTCTCCTTCGTGGTACAACAAGGGCATCCACTCTAGGTTCCCAGCCCCTCAGCCATCACCTCTCTTTAGCAAAGACCCATGTCTCTCTCCTGACCTGAGGTTTTTTCTAGGCTGCACAGTCCTTGGCCTATGCTGTGATATCCTCAGTAAACCAGATTGCCTAAACAGGCCAGCATCTGCTCTTTACTTTCTCTTTGAAGGTTTATGAACAGTGTAATTACCAGCAGTTATAAGTTACCTCAGAGCTCTTTAAAAGCAAACACATTTATTCTTAATGTGAAAATATTACAGAGAAAATATATTAAAAACAATAAAAGAACCTACACCCATGCTATTAAGTTTCCCAGAGATCACCCCCTCAAACCCATGCTCTGGGTGTCCCTAAACCTCTGAGTGTTAGAAGCTGGATCACTCAATAAATTGCCTTGTTCTATTCACTCCCTCTGAAGCATCTGGCACTGGCCAGTGTTGAAAGACCTGATACTGGGCTAGATGAACCATTATTTCTGACCCTGTATGACCGTTCTTGTGTTCTTAACAGCAACAAGGGCTCTGTAAGGACTCAATCCTTCAGACCCCACAAAAGATTTTTCTATAGTTACAAGTTCATAACAGCCTTAGCTCAGAACAAGAACATCCCTGAATTGTTCAGTCTTTCTTTTTTGCAGCTTGGGCCTTTGATCATTGGATTTCAGGAACAAATAATCAGTGGTCCCCTCTTCAGCGCATAGCTTAAGACTGGGTTTTTGCACAACCGGAGTTGGGCAATTTGCATTCTCCTGACCCTAGTGATCCCCAGGAAAATCACGTGCCCCAAAAGTCCATTCTTGTCTGGCCCATTGTTTAATATAGTCCTTTTTAAAGTTCATAACACTTCCAAGGGTTCACATCCCATCTCCCCCCTACAGAAGCTATATACAATCCCAGCCCACAACAATACATAACGTTTGTGTTTAATACAATGAACTCGAAAGATATTTAAACTTAATTCAATAAGGTTGTTAAAGGATGTCGCGGGGAATTGCCCCATTTTCAACAGTAACTCTATAATTAGGGAAAGGCAAACTGGTTTGGATGAAATGAGTCAGCTTCAGCTTTCCCCTACAACACAAACCTTACCCAATGTAAATCTTTTTGAGGTTCCAAATGTTTAGTAATTCTTTTGTTGCTCTTGTTGTTTGACTTTGAACTACCAACTTCAAGCTAGGACCAGAACTGGATGTGCCTACATACTGCAAAGGTGCTGGAAATCTCACAAGAAAACTATGTTCCAATGAGACTTCCAGTTTGGTTTTTCAGGTTCAAGATGTTGTGGATAGTTCAGATAGTTTTCCAAATCTTCAATATTGATCCTTAACTGTAAACTCAGTTTAAAAGAGAAGCGGGTACTGGTCTGACATTCTCTATAAAGCACTTTGACTGTGGAAGTTGTTTCACATCTTGGCTCCAAAAAGCCCAGACTGAGCTACAAAGATGCTTCCACCATCTCTCCTCAGGCACTGGGGGAGCTTAATTCTATTCCATTTATGTTCTCATGCTCATTACATGGTCTCTGTGCATGCATCTGAAGTGTATCGTGGGGTTGGGGTTTTAGAGAGCATAAGGTTATTTGTTACATGATGTATTGAATATGAATTTTGTTAAAGCCCTTGAAGTTTTGAAGACAGGAATTCTTTATGCAAGTAAAAAGAAATAACTTAAAATAACCAAGCTCAGAAGCTGAACCTCTGATGATCATGGCTAATGTCAATAATGTTGGAATGTAGTATACATTTTTACCTTATGAAAGTTTCCTGACCTCTCAAAGTGAAAATACAGGACATCAATATAAGTTGCTCCTCAATTTTGTTTTTGTTTTCCCCCTTCAGAGTCAGAAAGGAGGCCAATACTGTACATCTTGTAAGTTTCAGGAAGCTGCTTGCTATTAATTGTATTTCTCTCGATATTTTAAATTTATTGAACAGACGAACCTTGTTCTAGTTTAAAGATTGATTGTGTATGAAATTCAAGGGAAGGAGGAGCCCAGATTGTAGCTGAAAAGTTCTTCATAATGAATATATCACCAAAGATGGATGATTAAATAAAGCTCTGATAAAGTGTGTTATGCTGCTGTACTTTGGTACTTAGAGGCTGCCTTGGTAGCCCTGTGAGTTTTTAAATTGAAACAAAAACAGCAAAGCTTTTATCACAAATACTCACCAGTGGGCTACATCATTACTTTGTGTGCTAACAAATATGGCCTGAATTGTTTAGGTATTCTCACAGTGGGATTGGTTCAATGTTAATAGAAAATGCGGCGGGGGGGGGGGAGGAAGAGAAGGATTTGGAATGGGGACTTGCCAAGTTTAAAACCAAAAACAGACAAGAAAACAGATAAAAGAAAAAACCTGAGTGATTGAACAATTGCAAGTGTTAAACTGTAGCTGAGCTCAAACAAGATACTCTGTATCTGGATCTTCAGGATTTTAAAGGTGAAACAGAATCATAAAAATGTCCTTCATCTTTGTAAGGGACCAAACCCATATCCTCTATTCAGACATTCTCAAATTATGATGAGTTCAAAGTCTGAACCAGAATTTTGTGTTCTGAGACTGTAACTAGTCCAACCTCCTCTCCCCGCCCTCTGGCTCCCAGTCACAGCCTTTCTGCCCAACCAGTCCCAATCTCTCCTCTCCCCCAGCTTCCTCTCACAGTTTCTGCCCCTCCCCCCGTCTGCAGCAGTCCCAGTTTCACCAAATTCCCTGTCCCAATCTGTTCCTTTCCCTCCCCCCAATCCAGCTCTTGTTCCCCTTGCATTCAAATCAAATGGCTTCTGCCTCCCCACTGCCCAGGTGCCAGCAGGGTGGTCACTGAGAACACAGGAAAGTTAGGTTCCCTGTTCTCCATTCCAATGACCTTCCCACCCTGACCCGGAGCAGCCATTACAGGAAAAAGATGGAGCATGCTCTTGCTTTAGGAGGATGGCACATGTACAATCCAGTCACACACATCAGCTGTGAAGGAATGGAGCGTGTTCAGTTGTGATGTTGGGATTGCTCGTGCACAGTCTGGACAGACCTACAAGCTATGAGGGGCTCACCGAGGGTGGAGTTTTTGGAGATTTAGGCTGTTAAGCTCTAGCAGGTCCCTAATGAGCATGTGTGAACTGAGATTTTTCAGAGGTTTATAACTCGGGTAAATTAGGACAGATTTTCATGGGGACAGCAAAAGGTATGAAAGGCCATGCTCCTGTCAAATTTCAAGCACCTGCTGCAAAGCATGAGGGCACTAGAGAACATGTCAGAGAAAAGGGCTCAAGAACTTTTTTAAAAAGAAGAAAAACATGATTTTTTTTTTCCTTCTAGCCTCTTTCCAGGAAACCGATTAACTGTTCTGGCTAAAATAAAAGGAAACAAAAAAGCCTGAGGCAAACACAGCATGGAAATTTTTAGCCTAAAAGGTTAAAATTTGCTAAATTTATAAGCAACTGAAAATAAGATCTTATAGGAAGTGTCAGCGAACCTTAATAATAGATAGTGCTACCAGTTCAACCTACAAAAATAATACAAGGGTAAGAGTAATAGAAGTACACATACATGGATGGAAGAAGTCAGTCTTGAGGAGAAACTTTAAGGACCATCAGGTAGTGGCCTTATAGACCAATTTAGGGAAGACAATCCATAACTGAGGAGGAGCCTGGAAGAAAACACAAAGGTGTTTGTGGGGAAACTGGAAAATCAAGCAGTCAAGGCCGACACCACTGGTGGGAGCAGAGGGAGTGGGGGAGCAAAGAAACAAGATAGAAGCGTGGATCTGTAGGAAGGGGCAGGGTGGTGAAGGGCCTTTAAGGAGAGGATGAGATCCTTGAATTTGCTGTGGTGAAAAAGGAGAAGCTACTGGAGTGAATCAAAGAGAGAGCTTATATGGTCAGAGCAATGGGCTAGGAAATTGATTGCAGCAGCTGCATTTTTTAATGAACTAGAAAGACAATGTGCAGAAAGGAGAAGGCTGGAACAATCAAGACAGAGATGATGAGGGCCTAGATTTTAAACTTAATGATGTCACTAGAGAGAAACAACTGTATCTTAGAAGTATAATGAGGAAGAAGCAACACTATTTGGACACAGCCTGGAAGTGCAAGGCTAGAGAGAGGACAAAGACAACACTCAGGTTACAGGCCTGAGTGACTGGGAGAATGATGGTCTTCTAAACAGAGACAGAGAAAGCAGGGAGGTAAGCCATGGTGTCCAGTTGGGTCAAGCTGGGTTAATGGTGAGACATCCATAAAATGTCAGTGGCAGGCCAAGATGTGAGATTGGACAGTGGGAGACATGAGGATTTGTGAGTAATTGGTGTTTGTATTGTATTGGTGGTAGTAGTTGCTGCAATGTGAGTGAGTAAGATGACCTTGAAATAAGCTAAAAGAACAGGAGTACTTGTGGCACCTTAGAGACTAACAAATTTATTAAAACATAAGCTTTCGTGGACTACAGCCCACTTCTTCGGATGCATACAGAGTGGGCTGTAGTCCATGAAAGCTTATGCTCTAATAAATTTGTTAGTCTCTAAGGTGCCACAAGTACTCCTGTTCTTTTTGCGGATACAGACTAACACGGCTGCTACTTTGAAATAAGCTGTAGAGAGAGAAGAAGAGAGGGCCAATAAGGAACCTTGTGGGATCCCTGAAGAAAGTGGGAGGAAGGAGGAGGAGGAGGATCTACCAAAGGACACACGGATGGAATAACCAGAGATGTCAAAGAACTGGGAAATTAGAGAGTCATGAAAGCCTAGGAAAGACAAAGTTTCAAGAAAGATTGTATGATTGATGGTGTGAAAACAGCAAAGGGGTCATGAGTGATGAGGATGGAGCAGAGGCCCTGACATCTGTCCGGGAAGAGTTTATTAGAACAATTTTGGTGACCTGGAAAGAACAGAAATTGAATTGGAAAGGGTGCAAGCTGGAACTGGAGGAGAAGAACACCAGACAATGGTTATAGACAGTACACTCAGTAAGTTTAGAGGTGAATTGGAGAAGAGAGGTGGGGCAATAGTTCTAGAGGAAGGTGGAGTCAAGTATGGGAGAGACCATGGCATGTTTGTATTGTGCAGGGAAGTAAACTGAAGGGGAAAAGGTTGAGGAGAAAGGTTATGGAAGGGGATGAGACCCAAGGAGTCAGAAAGCATGAGAGGGTGGGGGGTCACTGAAATAGGGGTAAAGGGTGAGAACAGGCAAGAAACCTCAGTGTTGGCAATGGGAGGAGGAGAAGCAAAGACTGATAGAAGAGAAGTCACTCTGGGTCCTTTCTCACAGTACTGTTATTATTTCTTGTGTCCTAAAAAAAAAAAGATCTTGGAGTCATCGTGGATAGTTCTCTGAAAATGTCCACGCAGTGTGCAGAGGCGGTCAAAAAAGCAAACAGGATGTTAGGAATCATTAAAAAGGGGATAGAGAATAAGACTGAGAATATATTATTGCCCTTATATAAATCGATGGTACGCCCTCATCTCGAATACTGCGTACAGATGTGGTCTTCTCATCTCAAAAAAGATATACTGGCACTAGAAAAGGTTCAGAAAAGGGCAACTAAAATGATTAAGGGTTTGGAACGGGTCCCATATGAGGAGAGATTAAAGAGGCTAGGACTCTTCAGCTTGGAAAAGAGGAGACTAAGGGGGGATATGATAGAGGTATATAAAATCATGAGTGATGTGGAGAAAGTGGATAAGGAAAAGTTATTTACTTATTCCCATAATACAAGAACTAGGGGTCATCAAATGAAATTAATAGGCAGCAGGTTTAAAACAAATAAAAGGAAGTTCTTCTTCAGGCAGTGCACAGTCAACTTGTGGAACTCCTTACCTGAGGAGGTTGTGAAGGCTAGGACTATAACCGAGTTTAAAAGAGAACTGGATAAATTCATGGTGGTTAAGTCCATTAATGGCTATTAGCCAGGATGGGTAAGGAATGGTGTCCCTAGCCCCTGTCTGTCAGAGGGTGGAGATGGATGGCAGGAGAGAGATCACTTGATCATTGCCTGTTAGGTTCACTCCCTCTGGGGCACCTGGCATTGGCCACTGTCGGTAGACAGGATACTGGTCTAGATGGTCCTTTGGTCTGACCCGATACGGCCTTTCTTATATTCTTATGTTTCTTATGTTCTTATAACATAAGCTGGCTACAGGAGTTAGGAAGGAATTTTATCCCCGTATTCAGAATTGCACAAGAGGCAAGGTACATTGTAAGAGTTTTCACTTGTCTCTAAAGAGTTGTAGATTGGTCAATGCCAGAGGTAGGATACCAAACTTACCTATCACATCATTATCTTGAAATACCATGCTGTATTTTGCAGTAACACCATATGTATACTTATGTCACCAATGTAATTCCATCTTCCATGATGTAGCTATAGATATGTCAAACTGCAAAGAGAGGCACTTCCTATTTAACTGTTATTACAGCTCACAGTCAGAAGCCTTGGAGTTAGAACCAAAGTAAACTGAAGCTTTTAAGGTTCTCACACTCTTAATCAGTAGATTGTTTGCCAGTAGGAACTAATGCCCTTTTCACCCTTACTATTAGTAGTAAGAAGGTTTTCTGGAAAGAGTACATCTGTCTCTTTAACTGCCTTTTCCCAGTTGCAAGGCCATATTTCACTTTGCAGTCCTAGAAAATTATAGATCTTATTTTACACTGTTTGCCAGGCATAGTACCAAATAATTCAATTCTCTTCCAGAATGTTAAATGAACTCCACTAAGCTGCAAACTGGTGTCAGGGGTATAATAAGATTCCAGTATATTATTGGCATAATTCCATTTATGCTTCTACAGTTGAGAAACATTTCTGTAGTAGCCAGCGCCATAAAGCAGCTTCTCTACTTAGCTGACTTTTCTTTCAACATGCCTACATAGAATAGGTTAAATTGGTCAGTTTAGAAAACATAAGAAAGCCAATGATTCTGCAATTTAATTACACTTTTTTAATAATCTCTCATAAAATTTTAAACAAAGGAAGATACTATCAATCTGATCATTAAGCAGCAGATTGACTATCAAAGGAAAAATGGAACTAGACAGAATTGGCAAAGACTCGAAGCAAGATAGCATTACAGGAGATCTGTCTTTCAAATCTGAGTTTTCTGTGTTGATTTTTATGTACAATATAAAAATACTGTGCATATTTCTTGTCTGTGTTGCCACCTGCTATACAAATTTCTGGTTTGTCTGCTTACAGCTAGAATGTTGCTTATTTACGTTTGTCAATGAAATACAAGGTGTTCACAAGAATTGTCAACTTTTAAGCATGCCGCCCTTGTAGCATGGTCAGAATTTATATCAGATGTGAGTGACACAGAGGTCAGTTAATATTTCTAAAACACTGGGCTAGATCGTGACACCACCTCAAGGGAACAAGTCTCTCCTGGGTGCACGGCTGCTCCATCCATTAATGCAGGACTTTTTTTCACACACTGCTCCAGACCTATGCTGCCGAGCAGCATGGAGTGGGGACAAAGCTATAATATTGCCTCCTTCCTGCCTCTCCCCTACCCCTTTTCCAGCATCTTGCAGTAAGGGGAATAGAAGCAAGCAATCCCAACACTCCCCAGAGTAGAGGGACTGCTATTGCAGACCTCTGCAAGCCAGTGGCTGTTGGCATGCTCCTGCATTCCTGGTCTCCCACACAAGTGCTGCTCACACATCTGTCCCCTTGCAAATGTAAAAGGGCTGTGTAAGTGATAATTCCTGAAAAAGAAAGAGTCTTTCCACTCAAAGAAAGTGTTTTTTTTTCCCCTGTGGTTCCGCTTTGGTTTGATCAATAATTATAATATTTATAGCTGTTTCAATGGCTCATAGGTTTTGGAGGGCATGTCTTTTCAAGTTAATCTATAATTGCACAGTCACAATGCTGCTTTTTGTGAACAATAATCCGGTCAGAGAATGGACATGTTTAAAAGAAGGCCTGGCTGACCCAAGAAATGCCAATGGAATATGAAGTTTTCCATTTTAGCTACCCAGTTTCGCTTCCAGACCTAGTCAGCAATGAATAAAAATTGTCACCATCTGATGGCTGTTTGACGATTATGGGTAATGAGTTTGGTGGCTTCAAGATGGTTTCCAGTGGACCGAGCAAACACTCCCATCATAAAATCCACCTTCATAATTGGCACTCAGTCTGTTGGGGCAGCAAAGGTGAGCTTGTACTGCTGCTGCCTTTGTGTTAACCTATATAGTGAATGTGAGTCTTTTAAGGTTTGTTAGTCGAGCATCTTTTAGGAGCACTGAGTCCAGAAACAGAAGTGAACAACAGAAAAAAAGGAAAAAGCCCACATTCGAACTGTGGATTATGGTCAGATATAACAGAAGAAAAATACTAGTGTTGATCTCATTTTACAGGTGTTTAGAACTAAATTTCAGAAAGTGCTATACTGAAAGAATGGGCTCCAGACAGGTAATTAATATTGAGTGAAAGCTCAAAAGAGTCAGTGGGTCCCAACAGTACAAATGCTTAGTGCAGCCTCTTTGATTGAGAAATTCATCTGGAAATCTCACAAAAATAGGCTTGTTCATGAGTTTTCAGGACTCCCTGATTGTATTTGTATCTGAATACCTTAAATCTCTGCTTCTGCTTCTGTTCAAGCAGAAATATCTTGATAGGTAGTAAAGAGGTGTATGTTTGGTTATTTATTATTTTATTTTAATTAATCAACATACATGAACTTTCAGCAGGGTTTTAGATTTGGCTCCATTCTTACTTTATTTGAAGTGATTGTGAAAAGATTTGACAGAATTCTTTTTTCTATATAATTTTGACAGATAACATCAATGTTTATTTCTAAGCAATTTTTTCATTTGTTCCTAGTTTGTATTGCTTTAAGTTTTCATAGTTATAGAAGGCTATGGGGGGAGGTCATGCAACAGTAGGGGTCAGCCAATAATTATTTGTCTAGATGTTGAGATTCAAAAAGCTAAGGCTTTCTAACTATTAAAACACAAAATGTCAATATCACATGCCAAAATATGCAAAGTAAATATCGTTAAATCAAACTGTAAAGAGTTCTAATTTATTGTTTTACGTTGCCTAACTGTACATTTCTTCTATTATTGATGGAAACATTTTTGTTAGTTTATGTGTATGATGAAGTCAACATTTACCGATATTCACCAATAAAAATCGAACCCTTCCAAGTGTAACTGTGAACCATAGTGAGCAGATTAAATTCAAAGGACTTGACAGCTTCTATCTCACTATGAAGCAGTGGGGAGGAAGCATGCTTAGTGGTTAGGGCAGGAGACTGGGAGTTGGCAATTCCAGGTTCTCTTCTTGGCTCTCTTACATTTATTGACTGTTTTGATGTCACACAACAAATCAGTCTCCTCTTACTATTTGTAAAGATCTTTGAGATCTGCAGGCTCAAAGGCACCAAGTAAGTGTCAAGTATTATTATTTTATTACTACATCATCCCCAGCTGAACATTTATAGGTCATTTTGATCATTCCCAGCAGAATGGCAGACACAAATAACAGTGAAACTTCTAAATGTTGGGAGTGATCTTCTGTTGTCTTTGGTCCTCTAGAAATATAATTTTCCATGCAATGGCAGACTGGTGAAGAGAATGCAGAAGTACTGACTGCCTGTCTCCTGCTGTAAGCACTGGACAGCCCAGAAAAGCATTTCAAAGGCACACACATCTTATTACACAGATCAGGTAGAATCAGTGTACTTATTTTCCCTCTTCAGTGTTTCTTCTTGAAAAGAGAGGTGTCAGACAAGCTTTGTAAAAGCACTTTCCTCTCAGTTGGTACAATGTGATACAATACATTCATTCTGCTGCCTTTGAAACCATTGCAGGCAGTGGCAGCAATGAGATAAGGGCTCTGAGCTGTTTTCATATATTGGGTAAACAGAAAATAATTACTACAAGGGGAAGGGGGGGAAAAAGGCTATTTCACTACAAAAGCCAGACAGTTAGAAGCTCAGCAGTTCTCTGTACTGCAGTGTCCTACAAGATTGTTTTGTTGCCTCTTTTTGACCCGAGTGGCTAGACAAAATTCAGGACTGTGGGTGTTTCAGCTGGGAGTAGAAATTGGTAGCAGACAGGTATTTCTTTGATGCAATCTTGTTTATTTACAGGGAATGTGCAAAGTCCCATGTCTCTGAATGAAGAAGGAACCAAGAACAAAAGGCAGCAGTTTCTTAGCCTACCAGCCTCCTCCCTCCTCCAACTCTTTAAATCAACACCAGACCCAAAATCTCTCTCTCTAGCTTTTTCCAGGGTCAGTCTGTGCTTACAGGTGCCTGCATCCTGCTTGGGTTTTCTTGCTTCTTTGTCCACTGCCTATCTCTCTTTTCTTATCTGTGACCTCAATATCTGTGTGGTCTCTCACACTGCCACACACACCTACCAAAAGCTCTTGGGTGTGTTCAACATACCTTTTGTCTTAGATAGGGCTTATGTTTACGGTTATGTTAATTAAAGGGTGACACCATTGTGCAAAGGTATTTTTTATTGCTGGACATTCCTTGTCAAATATTTCATAGTTTAGCTCTACAAAGGTGAGCTTCCTAGGTGCTGTAGTAAAAATCAAGTTTCAATTGGTTGAATGCATGCTGGGACTCAGGAAACAAATGGAACTGGGTATTTTTCTGGAGGAGTGTGGTGAGGGGCTTGATTTGTTTTGAAAAATAGAGTATAAATCATCAGTAGAAGTTGGCAAACCCCAGGAAGTGTTGCAGTTCACATACTGTGTGGGGAGTCAGCCAGTCTTGGACAGCTTGGATCTAGGTAAACTACTGTGTACAACGAAACTTTGACGGAAAACGTATTTCCTGTGCTTGCCACCAAATGAGCGGGTGTGGAAGGCTAGCCAGGAGATACTCCGTATCAGGGGAAAGTGTGGAGAATGAATCACCAAATTGTAAAACTTCTTGGTGCCCTTGAATCATGGCCTCCAAGGGAAATGTTTCCTCTGTTACTGGACCAGAAGACAAAGAAGAACTCTCAGTACTCTCTACCAGGTGAAGAGTAGCCCTGCATTTCAGGGGAATCTGCAGGATCTGGGCAGCCACTGCATCTATGAAGCAGTCAGCTGAATCTGAGTCGATGAGAGCAGGTAGGATGAAATTTTGTAGGCGTGTCCCTGGTATGTGCAACTGGACTGGCACCTGCAAGTGGGGAGCCCTCAAGCAGGTTTCCAGGTGTTTTCCAGTCAGGACCTAAGTGTGGGGGAGCTCTCTTCCCTGACTCCTTGGAATTTGTCTGGTGCAGACAGAGATGGAGTGACCTGATGCATCACAATAGAAGCCGAGATGGTGCTGACATTGTCATTCCTTTTCTATGGGGGTGAGCTATCGACGGCCCATATCCACCTGCACTGGCTCAGCAGGAGGAACTGGTGAAAAGGTCACAGTAACTGGGTTGGAGTGTTGCAAGTCCCCTGTTTTTTTTCCTCCCTTCAATCCCATAACTGATTGTCTATATAGATGGTGGGATCCATAAGGGCATCCAGACTTGCAGGCTTCTCTACCCGGGCTAATTCATCATTAATCTCTTCTTGAAGGTACCATCAGAACTGGTACATCTCTGCTGCCTCGTTTCAGTTTGTATCGGCCGTGAGGTGGCAGAATTGTGTGGCATATGAGACTATAGTGCTCTGCCCTTGTCAGAGCTTCCTTGGGGAAGCCTTCTCCATCTGAGTTTGGTGCAGACCCTCGAATAGTATCGACATGGTTTGTAGGAAGACCTCCCAGCTCAAAAGTACTGGGTTGTCACACTCCAAAAAGGAGGAGAACCAGTCTAATGCTTCCCCGGACAGCAGGCTGATGACAAGGCTCACCTTTGCATGATAAGTGGTATAGGTCTGAGGATGCATCATGAACAGGAGGCAGCACTGGAGATTGCCATAAAATCATTCTGGCAGCAGTATTGGGGAACCAGGCTGCACGAGCCATGTCTGGAGTGTGGCATTTTCAGCACGCAGCTGCGTCCAACTCATCCTACTGCAATAGCTGGTTCTCCAAGGTCAGCTGGATTACCCAGGCCTGCAAGGCTTGGTTGTCCACCTGCAGGCGGGCGACCTACTCAAGTATGTCCGGTGCTCCCAAAGGGTTAGGCAGGTACATTTCGCTGGCACTGAGCCCACTCCTGTGGCCTAAGTGGTCCATGCAAACTGTCACAGCTGGGTTGTGGGCAGACGTACCTAGTGGTCAGAGCTGGGGTCCACAGTCAAGGGATAGGAGTTAAGAGTCAGCCAGATTAGGATACTGGGAGATCAGAAGCAGGAGACAAACTTGAGAGCAGAACCACAAATCGGTAACCAGAATTGGGCCAGATCGGGATACCAAGGGGTCAGAGGCAGGAGACAAACCAGTGATCGGAACTACGAGTTGGACACCACGAGACAAGTTGGGCTGGGATGCCAGGAAGTCAAGCCAGCGGAGCAGGATGGATCCCATTTGCATGGACAACTTCCTGTTCCTGTGCTGGGTTTATATAGAAGCTGTGAATGAATCAGGGCCCTCAGCATTCTGCCAATCAGTGTCCAGGACTGGAGTCCTCTCTGAGGGTTCAGTTTCTGCCCTCACAACCGTTAACCAGTCACTGGGTGGCAGAGTGGAGCTTACTACAAATCCTGTAGCCCACTGTTTGAGACCCACGGTCACTGACAAGATGTTGATAACTTGTAGAGGGTTTGGAGAAAATCTGCAAGAATGACTAAAGGATTAGAAAGTATGCCTTGTACTGACCGACTCAAGGAGCTCAAACTATTTTGCTTCACAAAGAGAAGGTTAAGGAGTGATTTGACTACAGTCTATAAGTACCTACACAATGAAAAATATTTACTAATGGGCTCTTCAGCCTAGCAGAATAAGGTATAATGATCAAATGGGTGGAAGTTGAAGCTACACAAACTGAGACTGAAAATAAGGCATAATTTGTTAAGTTTGAGACTAATTAACATTTGGAACAATTTATCAAGGATCACGGTGGATTCTCTATCATTGACAATGATTGGATGTGTTTTGAAAATATCTGCTCTGGGAATTATTTTGGGGAAATTCTCTGGCCTGTGTTGTACAGGAGGTCAGACTAGATGATCACAGTGGTCTCTTCTGTCTTTGGATTCTGTGCATCTATAAATGAAAAGACAGAAGCCGTCACTAGAACCTTTTTTTTTTTAACTCTGAAAATTTTACATCACACTCTGCTGATCAAAGAAATGGTTTCACTTTCTCCGCCAACCTATGCAGTAGTTTTGCAATATTAGCAAACCCACAAATGAACCTTTTGTCAGAGCCCAATTCCCTCCTCACTAATTATGTGTCCAAAGTAGATTACCTCTTTTTAGAGCACTGCACATTTCTTTGTGTTCGGTTTCAAAGTGGCCACCATCAGCTTGTCACAGACCATTTGTTAAAGTTTTAATTCCTGCTCAAATGTTTCCCCATGTACTTTGATGTCATGTAGGTATAACAAACAGGCTGAGAGGGGCTACTCTGTCCATTAGCTTCATAAATGTGGCTGGTGCATTGTGCAAGTCAAAAGCTATTGCTTTAAATTGCCACAAGCTGTGTCCTACTGTGAAAGCAGATTTTTCCTTGTCTTTTGGATCCACTTCCACGTGCCAATCCCACTTTTAAGATCCAGCAGTAAGAAAAGATTCATGTTCTGTGGCAATTTTCCATAGTCTCTCAGAGTTTCTTTGGTCTCCTTTCACTGATCTTGATCTGCAAGTCCAGCTGAGCATCTGTAAATTGGTCCATGGCCAAACTATCCTGGAAGGCCTCAGTGGTATCTGGAAACCCAGGAACACAAGTGTCCACAGGTCCTCTGCCGGTTCATGTGGGATCTCTTCTTTTCCTCTCCTTCTAGTTCTTAGCTGTGCCTTGGCCAGTTCAAACTGATGCTTCTAACTGCATGCCAAGGGCTTGTACCAGGTCTGGATAATTCCATTTCTTTTCTAAGGGTAATATCTGCAGCATTATCAGAGCTGGGCCACCCAAGTTGGCTGCTAGTAACCTCCCTTTCTGAGCCATTCATTTGAACTATAATGTTGAATTGAACCAAATAAGTAGTTTTTCCCTCATGTAGGTTTTTGTTTGTGGGACTTCTTTATTTCCTGTGCAGAAGTACAGTGGACTTGCTTTAATGTTGCACTCAGGCTATTTCAGAGGATCTTGGCAAGGGGATCCAAATGATCTCCACAAGCATCTGCCCCATTTTTATGTACACCTCTACCCCGATATAATGCTGTCCTCGGGAGCCAAAAAATCTTCCCATGTTATAGGTGAAACCATGTTATATCGAACTTACTTTGATCTGCCAGAGTGCGCAGCCCCGCCCCCCTGGAGCGCTGATTTACCGCGTTATATCCGAATTCATGTTATATCGGGTCGCATTATATCGGGGTAGAGGTTTATGTGATTTACATACTATATATATATATATATATACTTCATTTCATTATAATGTAACTCATGGTAAACTTGTATGTACTTGTCTCAGACCATATACAGTAAATCATGTATCAAGATGAGATTATATCAGTTTACCAGTATATACTACGAAAAATCTGTTAGCAACATCTGACTGACTCTCCCTCCCTCTCTCTCTCTCTCTCTCTCACTCAAACATCTTTTACCCAAGGGTCACAAAGCTGTTTACAAATAATAGAATACAGAAACATAGACTACTGCACAAATCTTTTCATATGGAAACACCGCTAAAATGCAGCCACCAAAAAGTACATAACAGCACTATGCAACGGTATTAGGACAGGAAATGAAGTGGCAACGTTCAAATTGCAAAGGCAGATTGTAATTACAAACAGTTGAATCTGATTACAACACCACAGGTTAATCTTGTGAAAAGTGCTATAGAATCTGAAATTATCACAAGGATTTAGGATCTCTGTCCTGTGCCTCATTTGAAAGAAAGATGGTTTACAGGGTCAAAGTCTAATACAAATGTGAATGCAAGAATTCTGAAGAGAAAGAGCTAATTAAGTATACAAATTACATTCATTCCCCCCCCCCCAACACACACACACCCCTACCCCTATCTCTTTGGTGATAAGATGAGATGACAACATAGTGCCTTCTTATTTTTTAAATAATCCTAGAACTTAATCAGAGAGAGTAATCCAGACTTTTCACAAGGGATGTATCACACGCCACACTGCCCAAACAAGTTGTGGGGGGGGGGGAGAGAGAGAGAGAGAGAGAAATGTTAAAAAACTGAAAATGATTAGATATCTAAGGATGGAGCTTGAAAAAGTAGCATTTGCTTTATTACTAGGGCTGTCAAGCAATTAAAAAAATTAATCGTAATTAATTGTGCGATTAATCGTTCTGTTAAACAATAATAGAATACAATTTATTTAAATATTTTGGATGTGTTCTACTTTTTCAAATATATTGATTTCAGTTAGAATACAGAATACAAAGTGTACAGTGCTTACTTTGTATTTATTTATTACAAATATTTGCACTGTAAAAAAGAAACAAAAGAAATAGTATTTTACAGTTCACCTATTACAAGTACTGTAGTGTAATCTCTTTATGATGAAAATTGAACTTACAATTGTAGAATTATGTACAAAAAATAACTGCTTTCAAAAATAAAACAATGTAAAAATTTTAGAGCCTACAAGTCCACTCAGTCCTACTTCTTATTTAGCCAGTGGCTCAGACAAACAAGTTTGTTTACATTTGCAGGAGATAATGCTGCCTGCTTCTTCTTTACAATGTCGCCTGAAAGTGAGAACAGGCGTTTGCATGGCATTTTTGTAGCTGGCGTCGCAAGATATTTACATGCCAGATGTGCTAAAGATTCATATGTCCCTTCATGCTTCAACCACCATTCCAGAGTCATGCATCCATGCTGATGACGGGTTCTGCTCAGTAATGATACAAAGCAGTGCGGACTGACTCACATTCATTTTCATCATCTGAGTCAGATGCCACAAAGGTTGATTTTCTTTTTTGGTCGTTCAGGTTCTGTAGTTTCCACATTGGACTGTTGCTCTTTTAAGACTTCTGAAAACATGCTCTACACCAAGGGTGGAGACACTATGGCCTACGGGCTGGATCCAGCCCGCCATCCATTTTAAGCCAGACCTCGAGCTCCCACTGGGGAGCGGGATCTGGGGCTTGCCCTGCTCCGGCGCTCCAGCTGGGGAGCAGGGTTGGGGGCCACTCCACGCTGCTTCCAGAAGCAGCGACATGGCCCCACACTGTCTCCTGCATGTAGGGGCAGCCAGGGGCTCTGCTCTACACACTGCCCCCACAGCTCCCATTGGCTGCAAACTGCAGTTAATGGGAGCTGCAGGGGCAGCGCCTGTGGACAGGGCAGCGCACAGAGCCGCCTGGCCGCAGCTTCGCATAGGAGCCAGAGTGGGGACATGGCCGCTGGTTCTGGGAGCCACTTCAGATAAGCGCCACCTGGACCCTGCACCCCTGAGCCTCTCCCCACGCCCCAACCCCCTGTCCCAGCCCTGATCCCCCTCCCGCCCTCGAACCCCTCAATCCCAGCCTGGAGCACCTTCTTGCACCCCAAATTCCTCATCCCAGCCCCACCTCAGAGCCCGCACATCCAGCCAGAGCCAGGACCCCTTCCCGCACCCCAACCCCCTGCCCCAGCCCTGATCCCCCTCCTGCCCTCCAAACCCCTCAGTCCCAGCCTGAAGCACCGTCCTACACCCCAAATTCCTCATCCCTAGCCCCACCCCAGAGCCCTGAACCCCCCTCCCCCAGCCCGGAGCCCCCTCCCGCACCCGGAACTCCTAATTTCTGGCCCCACCCTGGAGCCTGCACCCCCAACCAGAGCCTGCACTCTCGCCCACACCACAACCCCAATTTTGTGAGCATTCATGGCCCACCATACGATTTCTATTCCCAGGTGTTTGCCCACCCCTGCCCTATACCTTGTCCCTCTCAGATTTTGGAAGGCACTTCAAATTCTTAAACCTTGGCTCGAGAGCTGTAGCTACTTTTAGAAATCTCACATTGGTACCTTCTTGGCATTTTGTCAAATCTGCAGAGAAAGTGTTCTTAAAACCAACAACATGTGCTCGGTCATCATCCGAGATTGCCATAACATGAAATATATGGCAGAATGCAGGTAAACAGCAGGGGACATACAATTCTCCCTTAAGGAGTTCAGTCACAAATTCAGTTAATGCATTATTTTTTCAACAAGCATATACATGGAAACATGTCCTCTGGAATGGTGGCCAAAGCATGAAGCAGCATACGAATGTTTAGCATAACTGGCAGATAGCTATCTAGCAATGCCGTGGTGCCATGCGAACACCTGTTCTCATTTTCAGGTGACATTGTAAATAAGACGTGGGCAGCATTATCTCCCGTAAATGTAAAACAAACTTGTTTCTCTTAGAGATTGGCTGAACAGTTAGTAGGACTGAGTGGACTTGTAGGCTCTGAAGTTTTACATTTTGTTTTTGAGTGCAGTTATGTAACAAAAAAATCTAGATTTGTAATTTGCACTTTAATGATAAAAAGAACAGGAGTACTTGTGGCACCTTAGAGACTAACAAATTTATTAGAGCATAAGCTTTCGTGGACTATAGCCCACTTCTTCGGATGCATGTAGAGTGGAATAAATATTGAGGAGATATATATACACACACATACAGAGAGCATAAACAGGTGGGAGTTGTCTTACCAACTCTGAGAGGCCAATTAAGTAAGAGAAAAAAACTTTTGAAGTGATAATTAAGATAGCCCAGTACAGACAATTTGATAAGAAGTGTGAGAATACTTACAAGGGGAGATAGATTCAATGTTTGTAATGGCTCAGCCATTCCCAGTCCTTATTCAATCCTGAGTTGAACTGAAAAATATTTCTTTTGTTTATAATTTTCACAGTGCAAATATTTGAAATAAAAATAATATAAAGTGAGCACTATGTACTTTGTATTCTGTTGTAAATTGAAATCAAATATTTGAAAATGTAGAAAAACATCCAAAATATTTAATAAACTTCAATTGGTATTCTATTGTTTAACAATGCGATTAAAACTGCCATTAATCGTGATTAATTTTTTAAATCACGATTAATTGTTTTTTAGTTAATCGCCTGAATTAATTGCGATTAATTGACAGCTCTACTTATTATCTTCAAGATTGGTTTTGTATTGTTGCTGTCCTTGTGGCCAATGCAGGAGTGACCAATTTGTCTTGTCTTCCCACTCATCAGTCACACAAAAGCAAGAGCAACATCTCTACAAATACAGAAAAATGCTTTCCACACATGTCAAGTATCAAGAAATAGTAATACAGTTTTCAAAGTGGGGTGCAGGTTCAGAAGAGGGTATTTGACTACTCTGTAAAGTAAGGTATTATCCATAATTAATATTCTAGCATGGGACATGAAACCGTTGCCATGGGACATGGAACTGTGCAGATTTTCATCTGACTGGACAATACTTACAGTAATAATGCTTTAGCTACATGATTGCTGTCTGAAGCATATGAAAACTTTCCACGTAAACATTTAATTAACAGACTTAAATTTACAAGAATCTCATTTCACTGAAATTAAAACTTTTTATGCTTCAAGATAATATGGAAATAATTCTGCTGTTCACTTTGTATTGCTCAAGGTTAATGTTAGCACTTCAAACAATGTTTGTCCTTCAGATAGGCTAGATACCTTGGGCCAGATCCTCAACTTATGTAAATCAGCATGGCTCCATTTAACTCAATGGAGCAATGCCAATTTACATGAACTGAGAATCTGCCCCTTTGTGTACATGGTCTACCACTCATTAATCCTTGGTAATTATGCTCAGGAGGCATTTCCATTTTTTTAACCCCTGTCATCCCAAGGGTATTTTTGAGCATTTATGTTAATCTTCTAATTAGTAGCCAAAACTTAAAATTATCTCAAAATAACTTTTAAAAAATTAGTGTCTTATAATCACCTTATTTTTAAACTGCTGAGAAAAATTGCTAATTTTAGCTATGTTTAGTTATGGTCATTCACAAACATAAAGAGATTTACAGTGGTGAAAAGGATCTGTTTGTAAAAACAAAAAAATCTATAGATCTGTCTCTAGGTAGCAAAATATTCCTTTCCTTGAAGCAATGCACCCAAAATAAGAAGGCAGAGGTTTGTTATAGACTTTAACAGCAATAGGAATCAGAGTACAATGTAACTACTATCTCTGATAGATACATCTAAGATGCCTATCACTTTAATATCCTACTTCAGCATCTTTACAGCTGGATTCTCTTGAAAACAAAGGACTTTATAAAACAGAAAAATACTATTGCAGTGGGTTGCACTATATACAGGAAAATCCTTATCCTGCCTTCCCCCTTCTTCAGATCACCAATCCTAAAAAGAACTTGGAAACACTCAAAGTAGACATCACTTCCAAGGAATTCTCATCAGGTTTTGCACAAGACCCAGTTCATTCTGTGACAGGGTATTTGGGAGTGTTTAATTCTAGATAGGCAAGCAGAGCCAAATTTTCAAAATCTAGTCTCTGATGTTTCTCACATGTCATATATGTACACAAATGATAATGTGCACAATTTAAAAGGTTCATTGTACCTGTTTTCTGGAAGGTAAATTACTATTGGTTTGAGCATCTGTTCCAACAGATCATGATTCAGCAATGTACTTAAGCATGTGCCTATCATTAAGCATGTGAATAGTGCTATTGATTTTAATGGGATTACTCATGTTTTTAAAGTTAGACACATACTGAGCTGGGGCCTTAATGGGAAATACTGCTAAAACCTGTCAATCTTACTTACATGTAAAACGTTTTATTTACAAAAAAAAAAAAAGACAGACACCCTTTCCCACAATGTTTACCATAAAATGTCAACATTTTCCAAAAGTTACCCAACAACGGGACTGGAGAAAACACAGTTTCCATAGAATTTTAGGAATGGAAGGGACCTCAAGAAGTCTTCTAGTCTAGCCCCTTGCACTCAACGTAGGACTAAGAATTATCTAGAGAATTCCTCATGGTGTTTGTCTAACCTGCTCTTAAAAATCTCCAATGATGGAGATTCCACAACCTCCCTATGCAATTTATTCCAGTGTTTCACTACCATGACAGTTAGGAAGTTTTTCCTAATGTCCAACCTAAACCTCCCTTGTTGCAATTAAAGTCCATTGCTTCTTGTCTTATCCTCAGAGGTTAACAAGAACAATTTTTCTCCCTCCTCCATTTAACAACCTTTTATGTCTTTGAAACTGTTATCATGTCCCTCCTCAGTCTTCTCTTCTCCAGATCAGATAAACCCAATTTTTCAATCTTCCCTCATAGGTCACGTTTTCTAGACCTTTAATCCTTTTTAATCATTTTTGTTGCTCTTCTCTGGAATTTCTCCAATTTATCCACATCTTTCCTGAAATGTGGTGCCCAGAACTAGACACAAGACTCCAGTTCAGGCCTAATCATGTGCAGTAGAATGGAAGAATTGCTTCTTGTATCTTGCTTACAACCCTCCTGCCAATAAATCCCAGAATGATGTTCGCTTTTTTTGCAACAGTGTTACACTATTGTCTGGACCCAGAACTGATCCCCATGTGAATTGCCTTTTCTGCTTGACTGCGAACCACTAATAACTACTCTCGTATGGATGGCGAACTCCTCAATCTCTGACATCTCCAAACAAAATCTAAGATCATGAGAACTGGCATCACTGACCTTCAGTATGCACATGACTACACCATTCTCGCATACACAGAGGCCAACCTGCAGAGTACCCTAAATCTTTTTGCAGATGCCTATCACAGTCTGGGTCTCTCTCTCAACATCAGGAAAACCAAGGTACTCTATCAGCCCTCACCTGCACAAACTGCTCTTCGTACTCCACAAATCACCATAAGTGGAGGGACCATTTTCCATATCTTGGCAGCCACTTCTCCCAAACAACCAGTATTGACACATAATTGTGCCAGTACATCCTTTGGAAGATTACTCAAATGAGTCTTCAATTATAGGGATCTGCAAATAGGCACCAAGATCTTGTCTTATGAGGAAATTGTCATCCCCACCCTTCTCTATGGGTGTGAGACGTGGGTAACCTACAGACGACAGCTCAAGTGGCTGGAGTGGTTCCAACAGCGCTGCCTAAGGAGGATTCACAGGATAAGCTGGGAAGACCAACGCACTAACATCAGCATTCTCTCTGCAGCCAACATCAGCAGTATAAAGGTGCAGGTCATGAAACACCAACTCTGCTGGGCTGGCCACTTTGTACATATGCCCGACACTCACCTCCCGAAGCAAGTACTCTTCTCACAAGTTAAGTCAGGGAAGAGGGGCTTGCGGAGGGCAGCGGAAGCACTTCAAAGACATACTGAAAGTACACCATAAAAAGGGAGACATCAGTCCAACAAACTGGAAGGACTCAGCGCAGAAAAGAACACAGTGGTGCCACACCATACACCAAGCCACAGCTCTCTTTGAGGAGAACAGAGCTCCCCCCTCTCTTTCATGAGACAGAGAAGCAACAAAGGAGGAAAGAAAGGGCACAACAATCCAGCCAACAACTGTCTCCTCCAAGATTACACCTGCAGGGCACGAATTGGGCTTCTCAGCCACTTAAAAACCCACCAATGAACCCCCCCTTGGCAGACATCATCCTCACATCAAGGGATAGCCGAAGTCCTCTCTGGGAACAGTTTTCCAACCAGTTAGGAATCTACCTTATAGTAGCTCCATCTGGGTTGTATTTCCCTAGTTTGTTTATGAGAAGGTCATGTGAGACAGTGTAAAAAGCTTTACTAAAGTTCAGCTATAACACATCTACCACTTCCCCCCTATCCACAAGGCTTGTTACCCTGTCAAAGAAAGCTATTAGGTTGGTTTGACATGATTTATTTTTGACAAATCCATGCTGATTGTTACTTATCACCTTGTTATCTTCTAGGTGTTTGCAAATAGATTGTTTAATTATTTGCTCCATTATCTTTCTGAGTACTGAAGTTAAACTGACTGGCCTGTAATTCTCTGCATTGTCCTTATTCCCCTTTTTATAGATTGGTCCCATAGTTTTCTCTCTATAATTAGAATAGGAGCTAAGAGTGTGGCATTTGTTGGGAAGTGCTGACTTTTTAGTGTCAACCATTCTAAATTACATGTACAGAGCAAAGTCTGTACATTTGTACCAGCAAAGTCTGTTTTTTTCTTTCTTGTTTTCAATGCACAGATGTTAGTGTGCAGCAAGCTGCAAGGACAAAAATGAAAATCCAAGTTGTGGCGCCTTTGAAAATTTTGCCCTGATTCAGTTTGTATGTATTCAGTACAGCTGATAGCGCTTTAGAGTACATTAACACTGAGCCTTAGCATATTACTTTTAGTATTCCAGTGATCTGGGATGCCACACACAGAATTGCAGTAGTCCTCATAAATGTTTGAGAAAATGGTCTGAATAAAATCCTAGTAATTCCATGTTGTGCTTAGGGACTTTGCCACAGACAGGTGTCTAATTAGATTAACAATATTTAAATGACAGCATTCCATCAAAGGTGAGAATATAAAAAAATATAAAAAGTGGATTGTATCCTGGTTACTTAAGAGGTTTCTGTATAGCAATAATTCATTGTAGGCCATATTCACATGATCGGGAGCTTTGTTCTGTTCCACCCACTTATATATCTTTTACATAAGGTGGGAATCCTTTGTCCCTCTCTGGGTTCCCACGCCCTCCTTCTCAATAGAAAAGCACCAAGTTAAAGATGGATTCCAGTTCAGGTGACATGATCACTTGTCACCATAAGACTTCATTACCCACTTGCCAGCACACACGTATACAGGAAGACTTACAAGTAAAACAGTCATCTACAGTCAATTGTCCTGGTTAATGGGAGCCACCAAGATTCCAAACCACCATTAATGGCCCACACTTTGCATAATTACGATAGGCCCTCAGAGTTATATTTCATATTTCTAGTTTCTGATACAAGAGTGATACGTTTATACAAATAGGATGACCACACTCAGTAGATTATAAGCTTTGTAATGATACCTTACAAGAGACCTTTTGCATGAAGCATATTCCAGTTACATTATATTCACACTCATTAGCATATTTTTATAAAAATATAGAGTGCAACGTCACAATGGGCTCTTCAATCTAGCAGAGAAAGGTATAGCACAATGCAGTGGCTGGAAGTTGAAGCTAGACAAATTAAGACTGGAAATAAGAGGTATATTTTTAGCAGCAAGAGTAATTAACCATTGGAACCAGGGCCAGCCCACAACATTTTGGCACCAGAGGCGGGGAGCTCAAATGACGCCCCCCTACACCATCGCTTGAGCCAAAACTTTGAAAGGTCTCAATTCTGCCTTCTTCCTGTTCTACTCCTCTCATGGTACTGCTCTGCTACCTATCCGAATAAAGGAGAACTAACAACTTAAAATGCCTTGTTCAAACATTTTAAGTAACACTTATCTTTCAAACACCTGAACAGCAAATGTAACTTTTCTTGTCTGCATAGTAAATACTGGCAAAATTTGTAGCTGTTTGAATAATCAAAGTGATGCTTTCTGTGCCTTCTTGGTTGCAAAGATTTGAACTGCTTCCCAAAGGTCCACAGTCTGGGCCAGCTCATGCTCCATTGAGATGGTTGCAAGGCCGATCCAGCCTCTCCTGTGTCATTGTGGAGCGTAGATGTGTTTTTATTAACTTCAGCTTGGAGAAGCTGCGTTCTCCACTGGCAACTGTTACAGGAAGTGTTAGAAGTATGTGCAGAGCAACAAAAGCATTTGGAAAGAGGGTGGTCATCTTATTTGTGCACATATATTCCAGAACAGCCTTTGGAGTTGATCCTGCTGAAATGTATCTTGAAAGGACTTTCAGTTCATCACCTAAATTACTCACATCAATATCGCGCATGTCATCATGTGTTAACACTGTCTCTAGTGCCCTGCATTGCTGGTGTAGGTCTTCTTCAGGTAAAGTGAGGAGTTTTGAAATATCATAAAACATCCCAAATATACTGCTGTGTTCCTTGACCTGCATGAAACGTTCTTCAACTGACTGTATTGCACAATCTAGCACCTGGTTAAAGAATTCAACTTTGAATTGTTGTTTGGGGTCTTTTATGGGATTATCCCGGGCCTCATAATCAAAATGTCATCTTCTTCAGTGACTCTTGTATTCTTGAATGGATGGGAAAATAGCTTCAGTGTGAAGTTCCTCTGCCAACTTCTGTGCACTCTTCAGAATGTTTTGAAATCCCTCATCTGATGGGTAAGACTGTAGGTTTGACTTTGCTTTGTCCAGTTGTTCCATTGCTCCAGATATATAAAGGTCAACACCTTGGAGTCTCTTGCTTACAACATTTATTTCAAAGAGTATGTCATACCACAATACTAAGCCACACAGAAATTTAAAGTGATATATGTTTCTGGTGATTCCATTTCCCTCTGCCACTGTTCTCCCACAAACAGTTCCTGTCATAGCATTATCCTCCATAATGGCAACTATGGCTTCATCTATCTTCCCAATTTGGTGTTTGATAGGCTTTATCACCTCCACTCGACTTTCCCATCGTGTGGCACTCAGTGGTTTCAGTGTCAGAGAGGATATTCCCAGACGTTGCTTCAAAATTTGCCATCGATGAGTTGATGCAGAGAAAAATACATAGATGCTTTGAATTACATAAAAAAATTCAGCAGCCTCACTAGAAGCTGATGCTGCATCACTGACCACCAAGTTCAATGAATGAGAACTGCATGGGACAAAAAAAGCATGAGGGTTTAACTCTCGGATCCGTGTCTGCACTCCTCTGTTCTTTCCTCTCATGTTGGCACCATTACCGTAGCCCTGACCTCTCATGTCACCTATCTCAATACCTGTATCTTCCAGGTTTTTAAGGAGCACATTTGTCATACCAGCTCCTGTAATATCATCAGTGTCAATAAATTCTAGAAAATGCTCTCTGACAGTTGCAGGGACATTTTCACTGGGTTCTGTTGTTACAAAACGCACCATTAAAGTAATTTGTTCCGTATGGCTGATGTCAGGTGTGCAGTCCAGAATAACAGAGTAATATCTTGCTGACTTCAGATCAGCCACAATCTTCTGTTTGACTTTTGTTGCCAGTAACTGTATGATCTCATTTTGAATTGTTTTTCCAAGGTAGTGATGTGTGTACATTTCTTGGGTGATAACTCTTCTTAGATGCTCCTGGAGTACAACATCAAACTCAGCCATCAGCTCCACAATTTTAAGGAAATTTCCATTGTTTGGCACATACAGCTGATCTGAAGTGCCACGCAGTGCTAGGTTTTGGGTATCAAGCATTCTCACAATGGCAATGAGCCTTTTCAGAACATTTTGCCAGTAAAGAGACTCTGATGCAATCTTCTCTTGATGCTGATCATCTATGGTGGCCTTTAACCTTAATCTCATCTCAAGCTCTTTCCACCTATGGAATGCTCTCTGGTGATTTGCTGCCTTCTCATGGCATGCCAGATTTCTAGCTAGATTTTTCCAGTCCTTTGTTCCTGTAGAGCCCCGTGTGGCTGGAACATTAGACTGGAAGAGTTTGCAACAAAAACAGTATGCAACATTCTGGGTTTTTGAGTACATAAGCCATGGCCTTTCCACTTTGTCACCATTGGGGATTTCATGCCAGTACTGTGTTGGATGGAAACTTCTATTTTCATTGTCTTTGGGGAACATGAAGTTTTTCACTTGCTGTGGCCCATACAGTACAAGGAAGTCCCTCAGGTTACTACTCAAGTGGGTCCACAGTGCTGGATCATCTAGACTTAAGGAACTAAAGTCAGCAGCAGCTGTTTCTTGCACCTCCACCACACTCTTCTCTGATCTACACTTTCCTTCAGGAATGTGCATGGTTACATCCATTTGAGATGGAGATATGGATGCTGCAGTAGCTGCCAGGTCACCTGCACTCCGGCTAACTGGAAGATCAGGCACCTCCTCACCACTCACATCCTCACTGGGGCTGGAAGGCTCACTGTGAACATTTGTGTCTATGTATCTCAGGAGAGCTCCTTCCTGCTTAGGAAAGAAAGCTTCCTTTACTTTCTTTCTTTTTCTGAATGCTGCCCCAGAGGGGCGTTTTCTTCTTTCACTCATGACTGCTGTTCTGTGCCAGCTGTAGTGGCTCTCAACACTCAATTGAAGGGGACAAATAAAAAGGCTGGTAGCAGAGCCTGAGTGAGGGAAGATATCAGCGTCTTAAGGGCCTAACTGGCTCGTACTACTTCAGTTGACTGCCTGTTCTCCTCAAGTGGGTTCAGGGAAGCAGCAGGAAGCTCCCTGAGAAGCTGGTGTTAATCAGTCCAGGCTCCTGGGGGTGCTAGAGAGATATACAAGAGGCTCCTCCTCCTTTCTCTTCCTGCAGCTCCTGCTACTTTCTGTTATTCCCTCTCACCTTTTCTTCTGAATGCCTGTTATGTCTCTTATGCCCTCCTTCCTCCAGCACAGCACTCCACCATCTCTGTGCATCTAGAGCAGAGAGAATACACATGCACCAGCAGCACACACAATTTTTTACACTCTGGGTCCTAGTGGTGCCCACTCCTCCCCTCCCCCCCACAGTCTGGCACCTTAGGCGGCCGCCTCAGTTCGCCTCATGGTAAGGTCAGCCCTGATTGGAACAATTTACCAAGGGTTGTGGATTCTCCACAACTGACACTTTTTAATCAAGACTGGATGTTTTTCTAAAACATCTGCTCTAGGAATTATTTTGGGGAAGTTCTATGGCCTGAGTTATACAGGAGGTCACAATGGACCCTTGTGATCTAGGAATCTATGATTCTCAGTTTCCTGACTCCCTCAGGGAACTGATGGGCAGGATCCCCTCGGAGAATAACATGAGGGGAAAGGAGTCTAGGAGAGCTGGCTATATTTTAAAGAATCCCTATTGAGGTTGCAGGAAAAAAACATCTCAATGTGTAGAAAGAACAGTAAATATGGCAGGCAACCAGCTTGGCTTAACAGTGAAATCCTTGCTGACCTTAAATGCAAAAAAGAAGCTTACAAGAAGTGGAAGATTGGACAAATGACCAGGGAGGAGTATAAAAATATTGCTCAGACATGCAGGAGTGAAATCAGGAAGGCCAAATCACACATGGATTTGCAGCTAGCAAGAGATGTTAAGAGTAACAAGAAGCGTTTCTTCAGGTATGTTAGCAACAAGAAGAAAGTCAAGGAAAGTGTGGGCCCCTTACTGAATGAGGAAGGCAACCTAGTAACAGAGGATGTGGAAAAAGCTAATGTACTCAATGATTTTTTTGCCTCTGTCTTCACGAACAAGGTCAGCTCCCAGACTGCTGCACTGGGCAGCACAGTATGGGGAGAAGGTGACCAGCCCTCTGTGGAGAAAAAGTGGTTCGGGACTATTTAGAAAAACTGGAGAAGCACAAGTCCATGGGGTCAGATGCGCTGCATCCGAGGGTGCTAAAGGAGTTGGCGGATGTGATTGCAGAGCCATTGGCCATTATCTTTGAAAACTCATGGCGATCGGGGGAGGTCCCAGATGACTGGAAAAAGGTTAATGTAGTGCCCATCTTTAAAAAAGGGAAGAAGGAGGATCCGGGGAACTACAGGCCAGTCAGTCCCTGGAAAAATCATGGAGCAGGTCCTCAAGGAATCAATTCTGAAGCACTTAGAGGAGAGGAAAGTGATCAGGAACAGTCAGCATGGATTCACCAAGGGCAAGTCATGCCTGACTATCCTAATTGCCTTCCATGAGGAGATAACTGACTCTGTGGATGAGGGAAAGCAGTGGATGTGTTATTCCTTGACTTTAGCAAAGCTTTTGATACGGTCTCCCACAGTATTTCTGCCGCCAAGTTAAAGAAGTATGGTCTGGATGAATGGACCATAAGGTGGATAGAAAGCTGGCTAGATCGTCGGGCTCAACGGGTAGTGAGCAATGGCTCCATGTCTAGCTGGCAGCTGGTTTCAAGTGGAGTGCCCCAGGGGTCGGTCCTGGGGCCGGTTTTGTTCAATATCTTCATTAATGATCTGGAGGATGGCGTGGACTGCACTCTCAGCAAGTTTGCAGATGACGCTAAACTGGGAGGAGTGGTAGATCTGCTGGAGGGTAGGGATAGCATACAGAGGGACCTAGACAAATTAGAGGATTGGGCCAAAAGAAACCTGATGAGGTTCAACAAGGACAAGTGCAGAGTCCTGCACTTAGGACGGAAGAATCCCATGCACTGTTACAGACTAGGGACCGAATGGCTAGGAAGCAGTTCTGCAGAAAAGGACCTCAGTGTTACAGTGCATGAAAAGCTGGATATGAGTCAACAGTGTGCCCTTGTTGCCAAGAAGGCTAACGGCATTTGGGGCTGTATAAGTAGGGCATTGCCAGCAGATAGAGGGACGTGATCATTCCCCTCTATTCGACATTGGTGAGGCCTCATCTGGAGTACTGTGTCCAGTTTTGGGCCCCACAGTACAAGAAGGATGTGGAAAATGGGAAAGAGTCCAGCGGAGGGCAACAAAAATGATTAGGGGGCTGGAACACATGACTTGTGAGGAGACTGAGGGAACTGGGATTGTTTAGTCTGCAGAAGAGAAGAATATGGGGGGGATTTGATAGCTGCTTTCAACTACCTGAAAGGGGGTTCCAAAGAGGATGGATCTAGACTGTTGTCAGTGGTACCTGATGACAGAACAAGGACTATTGTTCTCAAGTTGCAGTTGGGGAGGTTTAGGTTGGATATTAGGAAAAACTTCTTCACTAGGAGGGTGGTGAACCACTGGAATGGGTTACCTAGGGAGTTGGTAGAATCTCCTTCCTTAGAGGTTTTTAAGGTCAGGCTTGACAAAGCCCTGGCTGGGATGATTTAGTCGGGAATTTGTCCTGCTTTGAGCAGGGGGTTGGACTAGATGACCTCCTGAGGTCCCTTCCAACCCTGATATTCTATGATTCTATGAGATCTAGATGCTTATACATCTTTTATGAACGAGAGAGAGAGAGAGCTTACAGACATTCAAGGAGAAGCAAAGGTTTCAACTATTTACAAATACTTGTCCTGATTCCTTGAAATCAGCATTAAAGGGTAGTGACAGGTTCCATATCCAGGCTAATGTGAAATGACAGATTGCTCAGATCAGAACAATGTGAAAGGCCGTGGGCTAAATTAGTCAATACTGCTTCTCAACCAGGTTTCCATCTAAAAAGTTCCCATTTTTAACATACACACAAACCAATTTCATACTCCTGGTTAAGAGCTGAAAGAGAAAAATAGGAGAAAGGAAATGTAACCATTTTAGTCACTTCTTTTTTCTCTTACCCAGCCACTATGTGTTTGCACTGTGTGAAAGGCTTTTCTTTAGGCTCTTCCTTAACTAAATTTCATATTCATGCTTCCCTAATAGCTTTGATTACTCTTCTAGGAAATATAAAAATTAAGTCCTACCTGACCTATAAAATCACACACCAAAACAAATAAAGGGTTTGAAGATGCAACCTTACACCCTTAAACCTCCCACCAATACACATTTTTGCCTGATTTTTCTTATTCAATAATTACTACCTAGAATGGCAAGATAAAAACACTCATCTAAATGTAAGTTTGTAGCTTTACTTTTCTCTAGTATAATCCAGTTAAAGGTCTACCTGTGTCTCCTCTAAACACAGGGCCTAATCCTGGAAGGTATTGAGCTCCTGCAACTCCTATTGACATCATTAGGTAGGAGCTGCAAGTGCTCAGCACCTCTCAGGATTTGCCCCTGTGTTTTAAATGAGTTTCTAAACCAACAAACTTTACAACCAAAAAACATATGTCTTCCTATCTGGTAGAAGTCCACTGTCAGTTATACAGCAGTATCAAAATGACAACTTCCTTTTCCTATGATTCAAGTCCTTTAATAACAGTCTCCACAGGAAGGAGCAGGAGGTAATAAGATCACACACTGCTATGAAGACTATGACCTGCTGTAGACTACACATTGCTCAGGGTTTAGGAAAAATTTCACAATCTGAATGCGGTAGTTAGATTGACCTTACCCCAGGTGTAGATACAGCTAGGTTGACGAAAGAATTTTTCCATCAACCTACCTACCATCTCTTGGAGAGGTGGATAAACTACATCCATGGAAAAACCCTTTCTGTCAATGTGGGAAGTGTCTATACTGCATTGTGTTAGGTATGTAGCTGTAGTGTAGACATACCCTAATGGTGAAATCCTAAGCCACTGAAGTCAATATCAAAACACACATGGACTTCAATGAGACCAGGATTTTGCCTTAATTTTCCCCCAGCTCAGCAAAGCTAGAACTATATCTGAGATCTGTGTGGACACTTCAGGAAAAAACATGGTTAGTAAATGGTTTCCAGATATTGGTGAATGAGCACTTTGCTAGTAAGGTTTCCTCAGAGGCTTTGAACTTGCTGCAATGCAACAAAAGGTTAGAAAACCTGACCTATGAGCCCAGGTTTAAAAAAAAAAAAAAAAAGGGTATGTTTTTAGTCTTCAGGAAAGAAGACTGAGGGGGACCCTGAAAACAATCTTCAAATATGTTGAGGGTTGTTATAAAGAGGATGGTGATCAATTGTTCTCCACATCCTGTGAAGATAAAACAAGAAGAAATCTGCTTAATCTGCAGCAAGGGAGATTTAGGTTAGATATTAGAAAAAATTTCCTAGCTATTAGGGTAGTTAAACTCTGGAATAAGCTTCCAAGAGAGGTGGTGGAATCATCGCTATTAGAGGGTTATAAGAACAGGTTGGACAAACACCTGTCAGAGTTACTCTCAGTGCAGGGGGCTGGACTAGATGACCTCTCAAGGTTTCTTCCAGCTCTACATTTCTATGAATCTGTGATCCAGCTCAGTAATCAAAATTTGTTGCCATTTCATGGGAATTCGGTGTTAAATGAGTTTGGTGATTATTCCATTTCCTACTGGACATGTGTACAAGTCTCAAAAGCCACCAGCACTAACTGGCACCATCATTCGCAGTTTTAGTGGAAGAACCAAGCCTTTGGGTGATCATTGAAACTACACTCCTAGCCTATGTTTAATGTGCTTTTTTGTTGTGCTAAATAACATAATTGTAGGGCATAGTGCAGAGTTGAAACAGATGTTTGTTGCTAGTGACATTTAGGAATTATTTTAGGAAAGTTCTATCACCTGTGTTATGCCGGAGGTGAGACCAGACGATTACAATGTTCGTTTTGGCCTTGGAATCTATTAATATGAATCTAAGAATCCTGCAGCCTAATGTTAAAAGGACTGTCAAGAAGTGTCTGCATCCTGGGACAAATGTTTGGTGTAGTGTATACACTGGAATTTCTGTTGTGTTAGATAACACATGTTAATTAATTCGTTATAAAAGGCATCTAAAAATTCAAGTATAGACATACCCTGGAGGTGGTCTCTCTAGGGTTGGCACTAGCAGGTCAGGGTGGAGAAGTCTACACTAAAGCTGCCTATGTTGCTCTACCACTGCCTATCCAGGTCTGTGGATAAATAAATTATTTTAGTCTCTAATAGAGCTATCATTCTGCTATCTTGCCTAAGCTCAAAAAAGAAAATTATGATGATTAACCCTGGCATTTATTTTACCTTCCAGTTCCTTACCAGCTGATTTACCAGCAGACCTGCTTGCAAGCCCTTTGATTACTCAAGTCATTCTTTTCCTTTTATATCACAAGAGCTGTAAGCTGGCTAGAAATGTAGATGGCATTGTGCATAAGATTCATTAAGTAATCTCCCTTAAAATGTAGCTCTCCCTGCCAAAAATTTCTTAAAGAAAAAACTGTTTCACTTTAAAATTTGGCTTGTATAAACTTTTATAATTTGTAAACATTGCTGAAGTGGCTTTTCATATACCTGGAGCTGACACTATACTGGTGAAAAAACGTCACCATTTTGCAAAGTCTTGTAATATTAGATATGCTAGTTTAACTGCATTGATTACAGAGCATCCTGAAAAGGAAAATATAATGGGCTGCTCACTGCAAAGAAAGAATGTATCTTAAATCACTGTCAGATCCTAAATTAGATTATTACTTTGAAGGTAGTGACATTCTATAACAAAGTTTCAGGTGTATTCACTTGATAGATTACATTTTAAGAAAATTCAGATCGGTTAAGTGATATTTGTCTAATGTGATCATGTTTTTTGTTGTTCTCACAATGCCATATTTAAACAAATCCTATGTCTCTTATACAGTGATGTATTTGCCTAAAGAAAGACAGAAAATATTGTCACCATAGTGTCACCATGTGCAGTGGATAACATACAGAGCTGGCCTGACCTTTCATTGCCCCTTCTTTCTTCTGGAAACTATTATGCTGCTATATTGCATTGCTGAGAGTGGTGACCAATTTTATATTTGAAATAAATGGTAGTACATTTTTCATTAAAATGAGACTCTGCTTTTCCTCCCCAATAAATCTTGTGGAGTATACATAATAACAGGGCAGTATTTTTCATGATCAGGGTAACACAGCACTTTTTTTTTTCAGATGGAACATTATATAGTTGCCTTGATAATTTAGTTAGTACACATTACTGAGACTTATGCTTTAAGTAAATTGCTCCAAATTATAATTCAGCTTTCTCTCCAGGCTTGCCTTTCCTCAGATGGGTTTTTCTCCCTTTACTGGCTGCACTGGAGGCAGGGTGAAACCTGTCAATCAGGATAGGGCCATAGCTCCTTGCACTTTTCCTTGGGGTGGCTCTGCTCAGCTAAGCAGTTAAGGCCAAAAGGAGAGCAAATGGGCAATGTGTTCAATGTCTCTTTGACACTCTGCAACTCCACTGATTCCTGGTTCTTATGCCTCCTAGGATTTGAAGACGTAGGTTTCTGCTCATCTCCCTCCCTCCCTATCAAATATGATGTTAATGATACTGTCCCCCAGAGACAGTCTTCAGAGTTTATACCCTATTGAGATGAATGGACAAGAGGGATTCACACCTTTCCTGCAGTTATTGTTTCAGCCTCTCTGTCTGCAGCAGATTCAGCACAGCATCATTTTGCACTTAGTTGGTATTTGAAAGGTTTTCCTCACAACCATAAGGACTAATTTTTTAAAAAATCAGGTTTAGATTCTGTAGATGCTAATGAACCTCATGGGACTTGGGGAGGTTGCTGTCCCCCTACTTATAATTGCTCTTTGAATGTCCATAGCATGGAGGACCAAGCAATGTAAGTTACTGTAGGCTGTCTCTGCAGTAATGTACTCTGCTGTTTGTGGTGGAGGAACGATCTGGTAAAAACATCATCTCACTTCTGCCCCCTTCAAATGGGCAGAATCCCACAGAGCACCTGCAAACGCACTTAAACTTTTGTAGGACTGGGAAATAGGAAGGAGTGTCCCCTCGAGATGTATTTCCCTCTCTCGTGCCATCTCTGGCTAGAATGCATGAGTGGACCCTCTCCTTACATGTAGGTAGAGAGAAGCACGAGAGGTTTATATCATAACAATCTACAATGGGTGAAATTTTCCCCTATGCAGAGGACCAGTGCAAGACTGATACACCAATTAATTCCCACTAATGCCCTCATAATAGGAACTAAGTGATACGTAGGTCTTTCACTGCCCTCACGTCACATGCGTGAATCGCACCCAATAAGTTTTACTTTAAAAATAAAAAAGGTAATAAAACTCAAATAGGAGATCACAGAAGGAGGACGTAATTTTAAATTTTGGAATATTAAAAGTGGCAACAGTGTTTTATTTTCCACCTTTTCAAATCCAAATTTCTCTTTCTAGTACAGTTTTGAAAAGGCTAACATTTCAACCACGCAACACAGAGGGTGTGATTTTGCACATTTCTCATGAATTCCCTGTAAATTCAATGAAATTACTCACAGAGATTATAGAATCAGGCTCACACAATACTCCGGGGAATAAAGGGTAAACAGAAGCCACCAGAACTCATTTCTATCCCTGTCCTACATTGTGTATAGAAAGTGCTATAAATCATATTTTGGCCACATGCAATTAATTTTCTGTTCTTTCCCTGTCATCCTCTATTTTTTACCCATCATAATTCTTAGATTTGGTTTTTAAGGTCACTGTTAGTTTCAGGTGTGCTTAATATTGAAATATCACTCAACACTAATGCAGTAGCCAAATTTTAAAGACAAAGTATCAAGGATCATATTTTTTACAAAAAATACAATTAACATTCACCATCATTAAGTGTCAAAGGAGAACTAATCCACTGATTCCTCCCAGAGCCTATTTTGAGTTAAGGAGGCAGAGGGAATAAAATGGGTTTATTGCATCCTTTCCTGAGAGAGAGGAGGATTCAATGATCATCCTTGCACACAGTGGCAGCAATGTTTAATCCTGTTTGTTAGCCCTAAAAGATAACACCATGGAATCTGCCTATGTTTGAGATAGCTGGTACATGCTATTACAGGATACAAACATTTTTTATAATTTTCAGGATAACTGTTCTTCCAGATGGGAGCCTACAAATCCTGAATGCTTCCAAATCTGACGAAGGAAGGTACTTATGCCAAGGAGAAAATGTGTTTGGTTCTGCAGAAACTGTAGCCTCAGTATTTGTTAAAGGTATGGAAAACCACACCGATTAGTTATTAATTATTATTATTAATAATTATTTTTATTGATTATTGATTATTTGTACAGTAATAACTCCAGGAGGCCCAGTTATGGACCAAGACCCCATTGTTCTAGGCGCTGCACAGACCCAGAACAAAAAGACAGTACATGTCCCCCCCCCAGAGAGTTTACCAAAGATTGTGCCAACAATTGCTTCCCCTCTGTTGAATACATGCTCATAATGTTTTATGATACATATGTGTCAAAGAAACTAGTACATAAATTAAATGTTCCAGATTATTAAGTTAATTCTGTATGTAAAAGAAAAGAGAATAAAATAAGGAGGTATATACCTTTTGGCTTTTAGACACGCTAGCTGACAAAAATAATTATCCTTTTTACATGCACACAGTGAATAAAGTATAGCAATAAAGTCTTATTTTTAGCCATATAAATCCTAAAAAGAAATGGCTAGATTAGAAACCCAGCAGATCATTACCTGTTTTCTAACTACTCAGTTAGAACTAGTTTCCCAGCCACTGGGTTGCTATTTAGACAAGTGATGTCTAGTTTATTGATAAGAGATCAGTCATCTTAAATTTACACAGCACTTCACTCTGAGTTATAAATCAGCAATGAATAATTGACAGTTCAGAGGGCATTTTCAAAAGATACATGAGAGATACCTTCCACTGGGCAGCAGCTATATGTTATTGACACATAACTGTAGAAACCGAACCTCTGGCTATCCAGGGGAAGTAGTTCAAACTTGACCATTACAGAGAACCAGACCCTGAACTGCACTAAGCTTACACTTGGGTGTGAGGGAGCAGAATGGTGCTGGTGATTCAATTCACCCAGTAGGAGAGACTCAATCCTGCAAGTTGCTGAGTACTCTGTGCCCAATCCAGAAAAGTTTTTAAGCACATGTTCAGGTATGTGAGTATTTACAGTGACTTTTAGGACTGGAGTGCTCTGCGCCTTGACAGCTCAAGCCCTAAAGTTGCTTGGGATGATGGCTCAAAGCAGGGCCACAGGTTGTACTATTGGTCCCAGGTTGCTGTTCTGAGTATATGCCCCTTGCTAGTACCTACTGCTGTCCCCTTCATACTTACTAGCTCTTGTAGTGCATTTGGATAGGCCTTCTACCTAGAGGACTGCATTCCCAGTATTATTGTCAATGCCAAGCATATACAAATCATGAATAAAACCCACTATATCTTTTTATTTGTTTTCTCATATTTGAGTCTTTAGGGTTCAGGTTTTCAAACTTTTCCTTGTAGCTATGAGAGCTAGAAATATACTCTTTTTTTTTTTAAATGAAAGCTGAGATTGTTGTATAATCACAAGATTCCAGGAGCTGATGCTTTAAAAATAATATTGTGAGGCTCATGACGAAATTACGAAAGTTGGCAACACCATTTCTTAAGGACAATGCACCAGCCAGTGTGGTAGCGGGTCTCCCTTCCCAGCATTCCCTGTGGTGACTTGTTGAGATCGTGTGCTGTTGCTTTCATGAAGATGAGATTATTGCTGTCTCACCCCGTCTTTGCTCCTTCCCCACTATGGTCCCACATACCACAGTGCAGTATTTGACCCTGTGTACTCAGAAACAAAAAACCTTCAGCCCAGCAGGCAGACAAAGCTTTTAGAATTAAATAGAATTCAAGCAAATGTTATATTGATGTTAGAATATCACAAGACCTGCATTTAATTATTACTAATTCTTCTCTGTTTTCAAGAACCAACAAGGATAGACCTGACTCCCAAGAGGACCGAGTTAACTGTTGGAGAAAGCATTGTCCTCAGTTGCAAAGCCATTCATGACAACACACTAGATGTCACTTTCTACTGGACTTTGAATGGGCAGCCAATTGATTTTGAGAAGGAAGGCGGACACTTTGAAAGCATCAGGGCAGTAAGTGAACATATTTTATCTTCTATAATGTTTTAACAGTTCAATCTGTTTATAGCTAAGCCTTCCCCATTTATGACATGATTGAAAGATGAAAAAATCCACTGATGTAACATGAAATGTTCGCTAATGGAACTACTAAATGCACTTCATTTGAATTAATTCAAGCAGCGTTAATCAAAAAGAAAATAGCTGTAAAGCTCTGAGTCCCAGTGATATTAGTGAGGCATCTAGTGATCCTAGTAAGAAAACAGAAGGTACTTTGAGCCAAATCCTCCTTATCTTACACTTACAAATAATTCCATCAACTTTCATGGCTCTATTAGCATGAGTAAGGAAAACAAGAATTTTGCCTTTTATGTTAGTAGCCAAAACCTCAATTTCGGTTATTACTCACGTTGTTGTTGTTTTCACAGATAATGTAAGTTACATAGCCATGCACACATTGCCCAAATGTCCTCTTTACCCACACAGCACATATTTTAAACTGTGAATACGAAGCCGTACATTTTCATTTTCAAAACACTGTGGGAGGTTTTCGCTATGCGGCTCTCATTACAGTCTATGGAAATTATGTGACAAAAACCATTCTCACCGTTTTCAAATAGTACGCTTTGTTACAGTAACTATGTAACAATTAGATAAAGTCAAACAGACTGATGAACTAATCTGAACCTGTGCCATATAAAGAGACTTGAACTTTCTGAACAGAAAGAAACCTCTTTATATGAATGAGGCTGGCATTGGAATGGCCAATAATTCACCTTACCTTCTTGTTAATTAAATGTAAATCAAACATTCATGCAATGTTAACATAGCTAAAGCAAGCACAAAAAATCAGGAAATTTAGAAGTTAATATTTCTAATATACGTGGAATGTAGTAGATTTAACTTTCCAGTAGAAAACACAAAAGTTGTAATCTAATTTGACTGGCTTCTTATTACTATATTACCAATATTTATTTATATATTACATTTAGCTTCTCTGATGGTTTTTTAAAATAAAAACCCTTAGTGAAGTGCATTCTTTCTGTGGGAGTCCTCAACAGATGCACCTTTATCTGAGCATGCCCAACATTCCAAATCACTCAAGGTTGATTATAAATAAATAGAAAAGTGCTGTAACTTGCATACACAGCCTTTCTAGTTTTAAATATTCATAACTTGAAAAATACTGAGCAATTTTATTCAATCTTGAATGGTTTTCCTTCCTCAGCAAGGACACTGAGAAAATTGAAATTTCTGCTGTTTTGGAGTTATGCAAACACAAACATTTCATTTGGTACAGATGAGGCACCCAACCCCTCTCACATGACTCAAAAGCAACTGAACTCATTCGGCTCAAAATTTGGACCTTTGACCTTGAGCCTAAGCATGGAAAATTTCAGCCCTAAAGCAATTTCTTTTAGAAAGATACCAGCAACTGAAAAATAGAGGTAAGAATGACAGGTGACAATGAATCTTCACTACAGAGTTCTCTTCTAAAAAGTATGAAGTCAGTTGAGTTTCAGCAGGATTGAAATTGGCCCCATAGTTACACATTCGTTCAGGTTGTTTAACCGTTTGTGAGTCCAAACGTTCTCACTACGCTTTTGCAATCTTGGTACCTGTATGTGCTAGAGTGTCCCCTACAAAGACGCAAGTCACGCTGCGCAGATGCCACCTACAAGGCACTCTCTTCTTTTCTTTACTTCCTCCTGGGAGTTCCTCAGCTGCTGTTCCTCAAGAAAGGGGCACTGTAGAGGATTCTGCATGGGGCATCAGGAGAAAGAAACTGAACAGGGGACCTGCAGGCTCCCCAGAGTGATCACCTGCTTAGCTCACAGATAGCCAAGTGGTAGCAGTAATTGCTTTTACTTACCAGCTGCAGTTGAAGGCTCAAATAAGGTCTAGTTGTGCCATGTGGATGGGCAGTCATCTAAGGCAAAATGTTCCTTCTTCAGTGGAAATGCGGGGAGGGAGTCCTTTCCCCAGAAAACCCCAAGGATCACAGAGATGGGGGTCTCATCCCTTACCAGCTCTGTGGGACTCCAAACCTATCCCACTTGAAGGGTGGCTTCTTATACAAGAACCCCACAGCGTTCTGTTCTCTTTGGTTTCCTCTCATGGGAAACTACGGAGGGGGATAATCTGGCTTCAAGTAAATACTCACTAGTTAATAAAATGGGCTCAGTGTTTATTGAACATAACCTTTGTCTTTCCCTTTTACATTCCCTTTACTTTCCCTTTTTTTTTTTCTGTCACAATTCACTGGGGACTGCTACCAGGCTATTTTGTAATTGCAGAATTTTCTGGCTGTTCAGAGTTATACTACTATACAAAACTGACCCATAGTGACAAACTTGTAACTTTTCATCAGACAGGACTAGAGATGAGTAAAACTACAATTTAGATTCAAAAATAGGAATTTGGGGGGTGGAATGACACACATTTGTCCTGATTTAGCAGATTTTTTTCCTCCACAAAATTAAGCTATTTTGCAATGATTTCATATCATTTTCATTCATTTTGTGACAATAGAATTTTGCAGATTTTTACATAAGAATTCTCAAAATATGCTAGATTTCATTTTCATCAGTGAAAGTCTCTCAGTTTCACAAAACACGGAAATGTGGCTCTGGCAAAGTACAAAGCAGTAGATGAACGTCCTGATACAAATTCGCTCTGATATACTGGGACAAACTGAACTGAGTTTGCAGAAGTGGAACTGACAGCAGAATTTGTTCAACAGCGTATGTGTCATACTATAAAGGAACATTACCCGGAGTATCACAGGCCCTTCTTTTTAGATTCCTTTCAGTGTCCTGATATTACTAAAATAATCTCACTGCATTAAAAGAACTATTGTAGGCTTCAGTCAGATTTTCTGGTGAGTTTGTAGCTTTCTTTCCCTTCTGTTGCTTAAAAAAGTCAGTTCCATTTTCCTAAGTGGCAGGAATATAAATCAGTCATAATGGAGCCAAGGATGACTATCTTAAGAACCCACTGGAGAGAGAAAAGAGGTTGTATTTCAGATAAAAAAGTAGTGTGTTTCTCTTCAGAGATACCCAAGCAATTAGATTCTTTAGGCACCTGCTTCAAAAACAACACTCTTCAGTTGGTAAGTTCATAAACTGGGCTGAAGACACAGCATACACATTTGAAAATATATTGCAAATTCATTGGGGCTCAATTTACCACTGTTACACCACCTAGTGGTAGAATTCCTAAATGGCTGTAAAACGTTGTTGTAGAGCAGAGGAGCATCAGTCCCTGAATTATTAATTTGGTTTATCCTTACCATGATGGTGAACACAATGATATGGTTTGCACACACCCTTGCAATAATTGTATGCTTCATTTAGTTACATTCCTTATTTGTTTGAAAATTGAGACCACATTCTTTTTCACTTCCACAAGGGAGACTGCCACTCATCATTTCTCCTCTTTGAAAGTGTTAGTTAAATTTAAGCAGATCTCAGTTGACCAGCAGACAAATCTCTGTTCCTGCCACTTCATGGAATGAAGTGTACCATTTAGTGGAGAGAGGTAATCCCCAAATTTATAAATTTAGAAAAGAAGAATTTTCCCTGCTGATGGATTTTGACTATGAAGTAGAACAAAAAATCCCCAAACCATTCATTTTGGGGTTTGTTTCAGTTATATCTTGTTTTACTTTCCATTAACTTAACTATAGATATAAAATTAATCAAAGACCAATGTATCTTTGCTTCATGAAATACATTTAACTCTGATAGGGCCCTAGATAAGCTAATGAAAAATGAAGTTATTCTATGTAGCTTATCCCACAGTACCGCTCAACCTGCCAGGCCCTAAATGGGATGTACTGTGTGATAAAAACCCAAAATTAGGGACAGAAATATTAATCACATGGGAAACTTTTAAAACGCTGTGAGATTACTTCCTTTAGTGCCACTAACTTCAGCTTTATGATTCTCTATTTCTGAGCAAAGTAATTTTCAACAATAGAAGTGAGTAAATGCCAGTTTTGTGTGGAACATAGGGAATGTTAGGACTAAAATGAGTAACATTCCTTTAAATTAGGGACCTTTATGGGCTACTCTTGAAACACTACAGCAGCATAGTTGCAGCACTTCAGCGTAGGTAATCCACCACCCCAAGAGACATTAGCTAAGTCAACAGAAAAATTCTTCCCTCAACCTAGCACTGTCTACACTGGGGGTTAGGTTGGTTTAATTATACCACTCAGGGGTATGGATTTTTCATGCCTCTTAGTGACGTAGCTGGGTTGATCTAGCTTTTCAGTGTAGATCTGCTCTAAGAGATATGTCTCACATGATAGCTGAGTGCAGCTTAGGCCTTGATACAGTATAATTTTGTATAATTTTTGTTGCTCCAGAATACATAAGCACTGTAGGGTAAAGATGGTTTCCCTGCTTTGGTTTCCCTGCCAGACTCATAACATTATGATTGTGCTGCTCATTCTTGCTATTTGAGTGACTCTGGTGTTGAGTATAATGACCATTCTGGTGCTTTATGTAGTGCCACGAAACTACCACCTAAGTAATTCCACAAATAGAAAAGTGTATTAGCGCTGATGCTAAATTCCCATCTGTGAAAATTACCAATAGTCCAGTGATTACAATCAAAAACACAAAGCATCTCTTAACAAGACTTGTTGCCTTATTTGACTGTGTATTATGTATTTAATTATGGGCATCTACAAATAACATTGTATTATTTCTCAAACTGGGGACCAAAGAACAATACTCTGAAGGTGCTGTGTCTGTTACTTACTGAGCTAGCAAACATTTTGGTACATACATCAGTTTACATGCATCACATGTATCACTGGCAAGAGGTGAAGTGTGAAAATGTTAGGTTGAAAGATGATGAGCATGCAAAGAATAGTAAGAAAGGAAGAGGAAACTAATATTGAAGATAAGGACTACAGAATTCATTTTTCCTCCTATTGATTCAAAAGGAACAGCTAGGCAAAAAAAAAGTTTGTGTAACTCCATCACATACCAGATAGGTTTAGACAAGTATGTAAATAGATATAGACAGCATCCTTTGGCATTAGAAACATCCTGTTTGCCCAGCAAAGGACTCTGTGTGGAGCAGTTTCTGTAATTCAGAGAGGCAATGTTGCATGGGAATCTGAATTTTCAAGAGTGATTTATTTCTATTATTTCCTCAATTCCATTTGGACCTCACCCTGAAATCTTGCCAAAAATTTTATTCAGGGTTTTCTCAGGACAATTTTTTTATCTGCATTAATGTTTATTTGTATCAGTGAGTACTCCAGAGTTTGGACCCTTTATGAATGAGTAAAATTTGATTTTGTAGCTGAAGATTCCTGGTTTTGCATGTGTGTATTTTCATCCATCCTTGCTCTTTTCAAATATATATTTTTAATTAATATAGTGTTTATGACAGCCCTGCAGAATGAATTCTTGTGTTTATCCATAGACTATTAAAAGTAAGCAGCAGCATTGCCCTGCTGGTGTCCCTAACTCTAACCTGGAAGAATACACCTAGGCATAAAAAAATAATTTAGAATCTATGCCTACTCAATCCTTGATCTTTGCTGAGACTACTAATAAGGGAACCAATAAGTACTAGTTGTGAGAGTAGTTTTTATTATGTGGACACTTGAAAAGAGACTCATTAATTCATTTAATGCAATGTACCAGGCATTGACTGGATGGTAATTACTTTGTCACTAGTGACATGGGGTATATTTGATCTAGTGACCTAGAAGAGAGAGAGACCGACCACATATCCTACCACCAATCCCCTATGTTTTCAAGTTTCTCCCCAACTTCACTCTTTCTTTGTGTCTTTCGTTTAATTAACTTTCTATTTGTAATTCATAAATACCATAAACAGGCTGAACAAAGATTTATATGAAGCAGAATCCATTAAAATATCAAGCTGTTCTACAAGAACAACTTTACTCTTCATCTGACATAAAATGCTGCACTAATTAAAGAGGATCACTTTAGATAACAGTAATACCTGTCAAGAGTCTTGTAGAAGAAGGCATGCTATGCACAGTATTTGGACAGTTACTGCTATATGAGCTTTGTGCCTAAGGCCTGGTCCACACTAGAAAACCAGGTTGGTTTAACTACATTGGTCAGGGGTATGAAAAATCCACACACCCCAGTTGGCGTTGTTAAGCCAACCTAAGTCCCCATGTAGACAACACTAGGTCAACGGAACAATTCTTCCATTGACCTACCTACTGACTCTCCCAGAGGTGGATTACCTGTGCCGATGGGAGAGCCCCCCTGTCGGTGTAGGAAGTATGTACACTGAAGCATTACTGCACTTCTCCTCCCTCCGCTCAACCCCAGTTTTTAGTTCTTTATCATCTTGCAGCCTTTCATCTGTAAAACAGATGCTGAAACATGATCAGAACAAATGAAGACCATGATCCAGCAAAGCACTGAAACATATGTATAGCTTTAGGTATGTGCAAAATCCTACATGCTTAAGTGTTTTGCTGCTCATAGATCATCATATATGATCATTGATGTCTTGTGAGAAGGGCCTGCTGCAAATGATGATACCTGCCAGCGTCGAGCAGGCCTGGACTGTCTCTTATAGGAGTCTCGAGATCTCTGCTGGAAATACAGGGTTGTGTCCTGGATTGCTTACCCTTTGTAACTGAGTATAGATCCCTAGCAATAGAGGATCTCCTGCCTCAGAATCAAGGTCACTCTCTGCACCCCTTCTTCAGTCTTTCTGTGTGGATAATCTCTGACTAAATGCTAGTGAAAACTGTGCTGCAGAGATGTCCAGTTTATCCTGATAAACAGCAGAAAGGATTTTACTAGAATCATGTATGCAGCAAAGTGAAAGAGATTTTCTGTCTTGGCACAGTGACAACACCTGTCACCACATTGCATGGACATCACCCATATATCGGATTACTTGTTACAGTTGAAGTCATTAGGCCATTCAGTCAGCTCTGTGAGGGTTCACCTGGCATCCATTTCAGCAATTTACCCACCAACAGATTCTTGGTTTTCTCTCACCCTCTGGTGATCCAGATATTTGAAAGGCCTAATCAATCTCTGACTCAGTACTGACATGGAAAAGGATTCTCTCAGACCACATCCTAAATTCATGGTAAAGTTGCTGTCACCTTTTCACTTAAACCCATCTGTTCAGCTTCTGTCAGCTCCCAGCCCTGGATTACCCCAAACAACCATTTCCTCTTCTCTTATTCCCATACTGTAGAAGGCTTCTGGAGAAAGACCCATGAGCATCAATTCTTAGATTAGATTATAAAATTTCCCAGGCAGAGATTATCTCCCACTATGTGTTTGCACACCACCTAACACAATGTGGTCCTTAATCCTGCATTCTTCTGGGTGCTACTATAATATAATTAATAAACAATAATAGTAACCAACCCTTCTTTCTTCTAAATTGCCTTTATATGTAAAAGGGGGAAAGGGAAGAATACTGTTTCCTGAGATCTTTGGATTATGGGAAAGACTGCTACATAATGCAGAGCCTGACTACCTAATATGAAACAAGTAATTGTTTTCATTTTAATTAACTAAAACATCTGAAGTCTGCAAATATCAGGACATACAAACAGGCAGGTGCTTGAGGTGTACAAAACTAAAAAAAATTGAACAGCATTTAAATTGTTCTGAATATATTTATGAACATGAGTTGGTTTAAAGTCAAGAGGCCCATCATAGGCTATGTATAGTTGTCAGTACAATCTAAGAGAACATTATCATGCTATTATTTATCAATCACTGTTGACTGTACAGAACTGCCATTGCCATGAGGTTATTGTGTCAAATCATTAATTTGCTTAAAAAAAAAAACACTTCACTATAAACTAGGTTGCTAATCAAATATGCCATAGCCAGCAAGACACATTTGTGATATTTTTTTCAATTTAATCTGACCAGATCTCATTAATAAAGGTTATTGTGCTAACTTCAATAAAATATGAGCCATAGATTCAGCTAACCTGAGTGCAGGGATAGCTATAAAAACATTTTGTATGTTTTGAATTTGAGCTAAGCTTGAACAAAATGACATTAACAAACAAGATTTTTTTTTTCATGCTTAGGGCCAAATCCTTGTTCCATAGAAGTCCAGGGCAACACTGCCATTGATTTCAGTGGGATCCAACTTGGTGGAGTCACATGTGGCATACATGGGAAGAAAGGCAGTTTTTCCAAATACCTGGAATCCAAATCATTCAAAAGTAACACTTACTCTTCATCCAGAAAATGGCCAGTAGCTTGTGCAGATCACAGAGAACAAGTGTAATGTGCTCTAGGTGTGACACCCAGTTTAATAAGCAGAACACTGTGCTCTGTGCTGGCTGCAATCTCCACAGGTTTGGCAAGAGTAGCCTGCACTGTAGTAATCCAGCCTTAGAGCTCTGCTTCTGAGAGCCAAAGGTATTTGCCTTTTGCCAAATGCGAATGATAAAAAGAGCATTTGGCAGTAGGGTTCTGCACTCCATCCGACTGTTGTGGAGTGGAAATTGACGGCCTCTCTGCTTATGGGAAATTGTTCCACATGGAGGTGGTAAGATTGCTTTAACTGATCATGAACACAAATAAATTTACATCAATAGAAGCTACACTGGCTAGAGACTGACTAGGCACTACAGCTGCAGATGAACAACTTTTATGACAACCTCAAACATGCAAGTCCTGGATCAGCACTTCACTGCTCCCCTATTGTGAATTTGTAGATTCTTGATGCTTGCTAATTGCCATCTATTTCTAACTCTAGAAATTAAGATGATCTGCTTTCTGTGCTGTAACATTTACCTAAAAGAGAATGTTTGTGAGGTATAGAATTCTATAATGATTATTTGGTTTAGGTAGTGGGCAGCACTTCCAAAAGCACAGGCTTCCTAACCCAAAGACTAAGACCTGATAGCTGTCACATCATTGTTTTATGTCTGTTTAGCATATTGAACTCTCTTGCCTGATAGGTTCTTTTCCAAGAGAGGGTAGTTATATTCACACAACTAAAGGTGGGATGTGGTTAGAGTTATATTCACACAACTAAAGGTGGGATGTGGTTAGAGTTATATTCACGCAACTAAAGGTGGGATGCGCTGGAAGGGGAGTATTACAGTCAGCATGTAGAGTGAAAGGAGTTGAGTGGAAAACATGTTTTTTTTTTAAATGAAAGGAGTTGCATAATGTTGCCATTTTTCTGTATATTTCCTAATATACCTCTCAGTTGAAATTTATACAGTGAATTAGATAACACCATACTGACTGTTTTCTCCCTGGCAGAAGTGGATGAATCAAACAGTAGGGTTTGGACTACCTACGACACAAAGACTAGAAACGGACAATGTGATTAAACTATCGGCTCCATTTCTGTTGCGAGTAGACTATACTGTGTAATTGGGGAAAGCCTGAAAAGGTGGGAGAGTTAATGAATCATCTCAGTCTAGAGGTAAAGGAAGGACAGATTCCTAGGGAGGTTTCCTAGCAACTGCTCAGGATGGTGAAACTCACTCTCACATAGAGAATGAGTACAAACCTTGATACTTTAAGATCCACATGTAAAAGTTACTTTCCTGCAAAGCAACTCGCAACTTATTATTATTTATGAAATAGAAAACAAAAATTATCACATAATTTATTCCCATCATATGTAACTTAAATTAACTTCATAAGTCACTCTAATACCATGGTGGTTGGAGTGGTAGAAGACTCTAAAGAGAACAGAATAATTTACATTCCGAAGATGTAGATGACCTGAGCTTTGATTCACCTCTGAAATTAGGTCACTACATCTAAGGCAGCAGCTAATGTTATTAATAGATAGCACCACAGTACGTGAAAAATTACCGCAAGCAGCAACCTAGAGGTAAAGCTAATTAAAAGCATTGTGAGCACAACTGTGACCTAAGATAAGTTGCAGTATTGGAACAGATAAAGCAGTGGATTGATATGGCTATTGTGGATTCTAGGGCCACCTGTACTCTAATAAATGAGATACTTTGGAGCATAATGTAAACAACAAAGAACAGTTGGTTGCCCTAGAAAAAAGAATCATTATTCCTGACAAATGGCATTACTGGCCATACTATTAATTATGTGTTGTTTAATGAGGACCAACAGTGTATTCAGGAGAAGACATATAGGCTGGGGTTTGCAGAGGAGGTTAGGCACCCAACTGCCCTTAAAATCATTAGGAGTTGGGCACTTATCTTCCTTAGGCTCCTTTGGGATCCCAGCTATAGCACAGAAGAAGACATGTTTAATGCTCTATGGAACTTTCCTTGAATTTGGAGCTGATGTAAACATTTCAGATACCAAATGCACCATGTGGCTAGGTGACGTTCAGAACTCAAAGCAATGCAGATATCTTTGTTAAAAAAAAAAAACTTTTGTGTGATAATGGTGTACTTCTTGGAAAGTGTCCATTGACACCGTGGGTGAAGAGCTAAGCCATAGCATGCAGCCTTCCCATAGGTTAACTGAACCAGGATCTGCTTTTGTTTAGAAGAGAACACACAAAAACATGACAATTTCATGACACCACTCATTTGAGCTTTTAAGAATATTAGGAGCACGTATTGACATGTACCTCAGGCAATTCTATATCATGCTGGTTGAGTTTTGAACCCTTTTGACACTTCTTGCTTCATTGTAACCAACTTTCTTTTATCCTACCCAAAGGGAAACTATGTCTCGAACTTACTGAAATGTTAGATCTATTTTAGCAACAAAAGTCAAAAAGTAAAAGACAGGGATTCTGGCTTTGGTTACTTTTAATAGCTACTGTATGAGAATTTCTGCTGCACTCTTATTAAGAGAGAACCGTCTTTTAAACGATTTCTAAATCTGGATGTAATCTCATTTTTCAAACCTAAACACTAGCTACAATAAGACTGTACTTAGCTTTTCTAAAGGGTAAACGAACCACTTTGTAAAATTTGTCCACCAGTCTGAACCTCTGGACCTCAGTCCTTTCCAGAAACTAAACCCAAGTCTTTTATGGTTCAGTTTGCATAACTATCATCCTCACTATCCTCAACTTTCTCTCTAACACCCTCAATAGACTCATCCCTCTTCCAAATCATCCAGAAAGAACCCCTACCCATGAAATTCCCAGTGTGGAATCTCTACTCTGCAATCTCTTTTCTGAGGTTGTGGGTTTGTTCTAATCTTGTGCTCCCAGTCTTGCTTATGATCAGTGATGTGTGCTGGAGAAGCTCTTGAGACTTGTTAAAAGTTGTTAGGAAATAGGAGAGAGTGAGTCGGATCAGGATTTAGATAAGATTCAACTAACCAGCCACAATATTTTATATAAGCCATTTTTCCTTTTTGCCCTGTGTTTGCTCCTTATCTGTAAGGACAGGATTTTGAATGACATCTGTGATGGCTTTAGAACGCATCCAAACCACCAAGGCAGACTTTTAACCTAGGCTTGCTTCAGGCCAGATACGCCTCCTTTATAAGCATTGTCTTCAATACTGGAGATGATCATCCCCATACAAATGCAATCTATTTCAGTTACCATTTACAGTGAACAAATCCATTAATCTTTCTACTAGGACTGAGCAACACTCCCCGGGTTGGGTTTTCAAAAACTAAATGCTCTGGTCTAACTCTGCTCCCATTGAAGTCTATTGGAGTTTGGCCGTTCACTTCAGTGGAAGTAGTTAGGTCAACACTAAGGCCTGGTCTACAGTGGGGGGAGGATCGCTGGGGGGGGGGGATTGATCTAAGATACGCAACTTCAGCTACGAGAATAGTGTAGCTGAAGTTGACGTATTTTAGATTGACTTACTTCGCGTCCTCGCAGTGCGGGATCGACAGCCGCCGCTCCCCCATCGACTCCGCTTCCGCCTCTCACCCTGGTGGAGTTCCAGAGTCAATGGGGAGCGCGTTCGGGGATCGATGTATCATGTCTAGACAAGATGCGATACATCAATCCCCGATAGATCGAGCACTACCCGCCGATTCAGCAGGTAGTGTAGATGAACCCTAAATGCTTTTGAAAATCCTACGCTTAATCTCTTTGACACCAGTTCTCCAGGAGTGTTCATCACAAATCCAAAAGGGAACTGAGTGTGTGCAAAGGTGGCTTTCTTGCCAGCTTTTAGCCTCCTTCTTTCACCAACCCTTCCTTCCCACTATCATGGGGAAGTTTGGTCACCAGGCTAGTCCTTGGTGTAAATTAAGGCCACTTGACAGGCACTCATATGTATGCCAATTGACAGTAGCCCCCAGAGAGCAACCAGGTGTAAGGGAGCCCTTACACCAGCAGCCAGAAGTAGAACAACATAGGAGCTGATGTCAGCTGTATACTACCTACAATTCCTTGCCCAGATTGGGGGAATTTTTAGTACCCAGCTAAGGTGGCTTTAGGCCAGCTTTGTGCAACTGGAGAAGCACAAAGTAGTCCTCATGTGCCAGTTAATTGTGATCTTCATCTTCATCAACAATATTTTTCTTGCTTTATGAAAACTTTAGTTCTTGGTTATTTTCCAAGGTTTCAAAACCCTGAACTTTGTATAAAAACAGGACTTCCTCAGACCCAAACCCCACAGAACCCACATGTACTATCATCCAGAATTTTAAACCCAAGGGGCCAGATAAGCTCTACAGATGTACTGTTATATTATGACAGGTTTCAGAATGGTAGCTGTGTTAGGCTTGGTCTACACTCACCCCCCAAATCGAACTAAGGTACGCAACTTCAGCTACGTGAATAACGTAGCTGAAGTTCGAAGTACCTTAGTTTGAACTTACCTCGGTCCACACGCGGCAGGCAGGCTCCCCCGTCGACTCCGCGGTACTCCTCTCGTCTAGCTGGAGTACCGCAGTCGACGGCGAGCACTTCCGGGTTCGACTTATCGCGTCCAGACAAGACACGATAAGTCAAACCCAGAACTTCGATTGCCAGCCGCCGAACTAGCGGCTGGGTGTAGACATACCCTTAGTCTGTATCACAAAAACAATGAGGAGTCCTTGTGGCACCTTAGAGATGCATCTGATGAAGTGGGTTATAGCCCATGAAAGCTTATAGGCAGATACATTTGTTAGTCTCTAAGGTGCCACAAGGACTCCTCATTGTTTTTTGTTATATCATGAGGCATCCTAGAATTCCTGACTTGCATAGGAGGGAAATGTCTCTGGAGTGCCTTTCATGTAACTAGAAAGTGACCCCGGCCCAATTCTCCAAGATATTCTACTCCCTCAACTCCCATGGGCTACGGTAGGATTTGCAGCTACTCAGCACCTCCCATGATCAGGCCACTAATTTCTAAACACATATCAATTTATATTAAAAGCAAGCAAGTTTAATTTTTTTCCCCTCACACATTCCAAGCAATGCTGGTTGTTGCACATACTGTTATTCTGTAATAAACTTAAATGTTTCACAGGGATCCGTTTTATTGCACTGCTCTCCCTCATTTATAACAATGATTCTTCCAATTGCTGCCAATTTGCCCAGTTATTTAAGTATGCAGATTAAATACACATTATTTTCCTGATGAGAATATTAGGATTCATATAGTCATGAACCCTGTAGTAGTTAGTGACAGCAAAGATTTTGAGACCACTCCTTAGCAATTAAACCAGACAGTTGCTATCTATAATGCTTTTTCCTCCCTTCACAAGAAAGCCCACATTAAATGTAGATTATCCTCAAAGGAGAGATTGAAATGTGGACTGATGTTGGTCTTATCCTTTAAATACCTAAAGTTTATATCAAAAACATTAATCTTCTTGAATAATCCATGTTTCATGGCTAATAAGCACTGTTGTGCTCGAAAAGTTAAAAACTTTTTATCCCCAAGTCGACTCCTTACAGAAATGAAATAGTGTGCATCTCTTTTATGTTCTCCTATTGCAAAATGCTCAAATGTCCTAGCAAGGATTTGAGTGATGTGAGAGAGTTTCTGGATTTTCAGAATAGTACTTAGAATTTCTGAACTGTACCCGGTCAGATGATTGGTCTATGCATTCCAGTACCCTGTCTCCAGCAGTGTCAGATATTTCAGAAGGCAAAATACCACCATAACTTTCTACTATCAGATCTAATTTATTGTGCCATTCACTCCTGCATTCTCTATGGTACCAATGGCACCCTCAGTCGCCCACCTGTCCACTTCTCCAACAAGCAACATCTCCACAGTTTCGCCCTTGCTGGCCCCATGCAGGGGGGAAAACTGACAAAAATTACCTTTTCCTATTTTAAATTCTTACCTAAATTTTAATTCCTAAATTTGAAAACCTACCTCTGGTATTGGTGCCGGCAAATCATTCTTATTTGGCAGTGGTTAGACAAGAGGCGTATTGATATATCTGTAAAAAGCAACAAAGATGTATCATTATCTCATCCTCCAACTTACCCCACCCAGTTTTTCTGTTTCATCCACCAGTTGTGGCCTTTCTGACATGTAGGTTGTTAACTCTCTGGGGAAGGGGATTGACATCTTTGTTATGTGTCTGTTAAAGCACCTAGCACCGATCCTTGTTTGGGATTCCTAGGAGCTACCATAATACAAATAATAGTAATAACCAGTTCTGCAATATTATAGAGGAGGGATTTTCTTTCTAGCCATGTCTTGAGATCATCTTTGAATCCAGAGCATGAAGAATAGAACAATCAAACATTATAAAAGTTGATTAATGGGTACATCCATACTTAGGTGTTGCAGAACTGAAGGACAGATACCATCATCATTGTAGCTAAGCTCTTGGATACCATGGAGATGGGAGTCTGTACAAGAATCTAAATAGGGAGAATGAGCTTGAATTGAACATGGGACCAGAAGGTAGAAACTCCTAAACTTTAATCCATGGTTTTAGGGTTAGTTTACCCTATCGGTAAAACAAAGTATTCTGTTAACAATGGGTTGCTAACGTGCTAAAGAGAAAATATATAGCACAGCACAACAAACACTGAGGTCTAGCCAAAAATATATACAAGGTGTCACCTAGCATGTGTGTAAGCTACCATTGGGTGACAGAGACGGCATTTTAAAACAAACCAATGAGGGGTTTTATATAGGGTTACCATATTTTAATTTTTAAAAAGGAGGACACTCCATGGGACCCCGGCCCCTCCCCCTTCCCCACCCCCCGCCCCGCCCCAACTTTGCCCCCTCCCCTGAGCGCTCGGCCCCCTGCTCCTTCCCCCTCCCCTGCTTCCCGCGAATCAAATGTTCGCGGGAAGCCTGAAACAGGGAGGCAGCGGGTAAGCTGGGGCTGGGGCGGAGTGCGACGCGGCCCAGTCCGGCCCCCCTGGCCGAGCAACTCCCTCCGGCGGTCGGCCGGCCCAGGCCAAGAGGCTCTGGCCCCAGCGTCTCCCGCCCGGCTCGGCTCGGGCCCTGGGGTGCCGGCCCCCGACCAAGTGCCCACGCCCTCGGCCAAGTGCCTGCGCCCCCGGCCCTGGCTCCAGCCGAGCACTGCGCCGGCCCCGGCCGAGCACCGCGCCCCCGACCCCGGCCCAGCCCAGCACCGCGCTGGCCCCCGGCCCCGGCCCAGCACCGCGCCGGCCCCCGGCCCAGCACCGCGCCAGCCTCGGCCCCGGCCCCCAGCCGAGCACCGTGCCCCCAGTCCCAGCCAAGTGCCCCCAGCCCCCGGCCCAGCACTGCGCTGGCCCCGGCCAAGTGCCCCTGGCCCAGCACTGCGCCGGCCTCGGCCCCACACACCCGGCCCCGGCCCCTGCCGAGCACCGCCGGCCCCAGCCCCAGCGGCCCTGGCCGAGCACCGCCGGGCCCTCCCTCCCTATTTTCCCGGACATGTCCGGCTTTTTGGGATTCCCCCCCGGACGGGGATTTGAGGCCCAAAAAGCCGAACATGTCCGGGAAAATCCGGACGTATGGTAACCCTAGTTTTATATGATGGCTATGTTGCCAAGTCTGTTCACTCAAGCTGGGGTTGGGAAATTGGCAGCAGACTGGAAAAGGAATCAGCTGCCTACCTATTCCTGAAAAATCAGATACTAACCAATGCCTATCTGTCATCTGTGACACACCAAACCACAACCATCTCTTGCAATTTCTGTTCATATCTGCTTTGTCCTTATTATATGGTCACTTTCCAGTGATAATGCATTACATTCCTTTCTTGAAATTATGTTGAGGAAGCATTATATACACATTTTGCACTGTTCATGATGCATTGCACCAGGTCTGCATCTAATTTATATTCTCATCACAGATGAACGCCTCACAAATTAGACCTTTTGTGGGGTATAGTTTAGAATCCCTATTGTTTTTTAATCAGGGATTAGATGCTGAGAATTGACTATGATTCCAGGAGTGTAAAACTTAGTATAGTAGAACAGTTTTCCCTGGGAAAATGCCGATTCATGAAAATAGTAACTTTTCATGGGCACGTCAGTTTTGACAACATTTAACTTTGAAATAAAAAGTTGAAACAAAGCGTTTTCAAAAGGTCCTTATCAGAACAAAATGTTTCAATTTTTTTTTTGGATTATAATTTATAATATAACATTTTAAAAAGTCAGTATCAAAATGAAACATTTAGATTTTATCAAAATGAAATGTTTCAATTCATCCCAGATTATTTTTTTTCAAAAATGTTTTTATGGGAAATTTCAAATATGATGTTATGCAGATTAGGAATGAAATCAAAATTCAAAATCATGAATTTTCTGTGAAGCAGAAAGTCTGGTTCCTGCACAGCTCTAATTAATTTGCCCCATAGTTCAAATTGGATATGGGACTCTTAACTGCCTCACTTATTTTGTTGTGCTGCAGCATATTGCCTTTTTAATCAATTGCCACCCAGAAATGGCTGCATTACAGTACTATATAAGGTTGTTAACACATAAAAATTGCTTTGTGTTAACTGTACTGGTATATACTAGTACAAACTATTCTGCAGCCACACTAGGGGTGGTGCCAATTAAACTATTTCCTTAGAAAATCACATCCTTAGATGAAATAATTAAATTAGTATAAAAACTATGTGTATTATAGAATCATAGAATATCAGGGTTGGAAACTGACTCAAAGCAGGACCAATTCCCAACTAAATCATCCCAGCCAGGGCTTTGTCAAGCCTGACCTTAAAAACCTCTAAGGAAGGAGATTCCACCACCTCCCTAGGTAACCCATTCCAGTGCTTCACCGCCCTCCTAGTGAAAAAGTTTTTCCTAATATCCAACCTAAACCTCCCCCACGGCAACTTGAGACCATTACTTCTTGTTCTGTCATCTGCTACCACTGAGAACAGTCTAGATCCATCCTCTTTGGAACCCCCTTTCAGGTAGTTGAAAGCAGCTATCAAATCCCCTCTCATTCTTCTCTTCTGCGAGCTAAACAATCCCAGTTCCCTCAGCCTCTCCTCATAAGTCATGTGCTCCAGTCCCCTAATCATTTTTGTTGCCCTCCGCTGAACTCTTTCCAATTTCTCCACATCCTTCTTGTAGTGTGGAACCCAAAACTGGACACAGTACTCCAGATGAGGCCTCACCAATGTCGAATAGAGGGGAATGATCACGTCCCTCGATCTGCGGGCAATGCCCCTACTTATACAGCCCAAAATGCCGTTAGCCTTCTTGGCAACAAGGGCACACTGTCAACTCATATCCAGCTTCTCGTCCACTGTAGCCCCTAGGTCCTTTTCTGCAGAACTGCTTCCTAGCCATTCAGTCCCTAGTCTGTAACAGTGAATGGCATTCTTCCGTCCTAAGTGCAGGATTCTGCACTTGTCCTTGTTGAACCTCATCAGGTTTCTTTTGTCCCAATCCTCTAATTTGTCTAGGTCCCTCTGTATCCTATCCCTATCCTCCAGTGTATCTACCACTCCTCCCAGTTTAGTGTCATCTGCAAACTTGCTGAGAGTGCAGTCCACGCCATCCTCCAGATCATTAATGAAGATATTGAACAAAACCGGCCCCAGAACCGACCCTTGGGGCACTCAGCTTGATACCGGCTGCCAACTAGACATGGAGCCATTGATCACTACCCGCTGAGCCAGCCAGCTTTCTATCTACCTTATAGTCCATTCATCCAGCCCATACTTCTTTAACTTGCTAGCAAGAATACTGTAGATAAGGCTTAAGGATGGAATCCATCCCTATACTCAACACAGGGCCTCTTTATTAGCATTCCTCTCCACATTCAAAATAGACTTAATTCCCACCTCCCATTGACAACAGTATTAATTCAGAGCACTCAGCATCTCTTAAAAGAGGACAAGGTTGAGGTCTCTGCACCACTAAGGTCCCATCTAAGCCTTCATTATTGGATTTCAGAGGTATATAGGCATTGTGCTGGCTCTTAGCATGGGGGAAAGAATTCATTTGTTATCTTACTGTATAGTTTGTTCAAGCAGTAAAGTTTGCAAAGCCCTCTTTAGATGAAAGGCATTATAAAATCTAAGCTCATTCTTATTGTTATTAAGGGGAAATTTGGTGTTCCACTATCACCGTTAAAATAGTATGTTTCTATACTTGTGTTGGACAAATCTCTGCTGATTATGAAATGGAAACCTAGTTGGAACAGAGTTTGGAAGTTTTGCTGTCATAATCTAAAATAAATGCAGCAAAAGAACTCTTGTAAACCAGTGCTAGTCACATATGCACATACTTTAAACACACATGGTATGCTGGCCTCCTGATATGGGTGATTTTTCCCCCAAAGAGAAATATCCCTTCCCCTAGCTGAGGTGCAAAGAAACAGTGTTAAGTCATTAATGTGTAGTGGCCTGATCTCTAAAGCCTACTGAAGCCAATGGAACAACTCCTATTTACTTCAACAGACTTTGGGTGTGGCTGTGGTCTGGTGCATCCAGAAGCCTAGGACCATCACTTGAATTTATTAAATAAGATTGCGATTCTCAGACACAGCTATTCATACTTCAAAGGGCAGTTGTACCATCGTCGTCTTGCCTGTTTCCACTCACAGTTTTTGAGCACACAGATCACTGTTGACTACAACCCTAAAGAGCAAAAGCTGGGACTCCCATTACTCCATGTTCTTTATTTACAGACATCAAAGGAGTGCACACTTCAGCTGGAAGTACATACACATTCTAAAGGGGCAGGGTGGGGGACAGGGAATCTCTTGCGTTGTCTTATTCAAGATTTTGTTAATTTTCCCCTACTGACCTAAACATTAATCATCACTAACTTTTCCAGCTAACTTTGTCTCCTTCCAAAAGAGCCAGTAACTGCAATTAATGCCATTGCTCCTGCCAGAGAGTTTTGGTTTAGTTAATAAATTTGGTATTTATTGTCCATTTGGAAAGCGTTTCTCTCTGCATGCAAGCATGCGTGGGTAATTATTTCTTCAGCAATGCAAAGGTTTTTCTTTAGTTATTTATTAAGTATATTAGAAATAAAAATACTGCCCTTTAATAGCTGTTGATAATTTTATTAAAAGCACTTCCCTCTGCATTCCTTAAAACAGGGAGTTAGTTTTCTGAAAATTATTTTAATATAAACTGTAAAACCTGCAACAGGGACTTTGCCTCAGTATCCAAAGTACCCCTATAAACCACCTTGAATGGGGCAGATTTGGAACGTTTTAAACTCATACTTCATCCCTCTTTCAGCAAGCATCCTCTGCAGATTTAATGATCAGGAACATCCTTCTGATGCATGCTGGGAGATATGGCTGCAGGGTACAGACCACAGCAGACAGTGTGTCAGATGAGGCAGAACTTCTTGTTAGGGGTGAGTATGCTAAGTCTGAAGACATGATCAACATAAATTATCATACAAAGGAATTTAAATGCATGGAGTTTGAGCATATCAGTGCTGTATATTATACTTAGATTTTACAATACTGATGTCATTTTTGCTTAACGTTTTTGTCTTTGAAAAAGCTGTGTGGTAGACCAGTCTGCAAAACAGGCATGACCAACAATGGCAATTGGTAAATGGACCCTCAGTTCTTAAAAGATGTAATAGCTTAAAAGGCATGTTGGATTTTAAAAAAAAAAATCAATTCTGTGTGAGGTAAATGATTTTTTTCCTTTTGTTATTATAAATTTTATCTAAAATTGAAGCCATTTTCTCAGGTCTAATGGTTAGGAAATATCAACGCAGTTTCTAGCATAGGGGACTGCTCTGTTTGTAGTATAATGAAAGGTATGAGCAATTATTAGAAAGAAGCCCAACATCTTAATCTTTTTGAATGAATGAGTGAAACTTTGCCTTACATAGATCACATTGGCAATTTGCAAGGATGCCGATGTAATTAGGGTTCAACTGAGAGGTGCTGAGTACCCCCAGTTCCCATTGACACAAGTGAGAATTTAGAGATCTGAACACCACTGAAGAAAAAAATGCTCAGAGCTTTGCAGGATCAGCAGGGCCTCCAATTAACACAAAATGAAGCAGAGCTTGGTCACTTCATTTGCAATATGTCTTCCTTGCTGACTACAGATCGTATCATACAGTCATAGAAATGGAGGGCTGGAAGGGACATCAAGAACATCATACAATGTTCCATCTTGATCAATGCATGATGGCACCTCTCATGTGTCCCCCACATTTGCATTAAAAATGTGGGAGGCTGCACTGTAGAATGCCTTATGTCTCATTTAGGCAGCAGGCTTCATGCGGGCCACGCTTGTTAAATTTTAAAATGTAATAAACTGTGGGATATTTTATTAGCATGTAGGAAACCCCAAATAAAAGATATAAGATGACTAGAGAAGATTTTTAAAAAGGAAAATGCTTTTAGATTATTTCACCACTTGTTCTGGCTTGATTTTTTTTTTTTTTTTTTTGTGTCTATCATTTGCATGGAGAAAATATGTTCTGGGGAGAAGAAATGGTATTTCTGGCAGAGTGCAAGGTTCTTTACTTAATTGATGGGAGGGGTTGTTAAATGTTTGCATGAACTCAAGGACTGTAGGGCTTCTATTAACCTAACTTCCATGAATGTCATTTCACCAGCTGAAAATTTCAAAAATTGCTCAATCTTCTAGTACGTAGAATCCCCCAGTCTTGCTTCTAAATTACTCAGATCTGATCCCTGCTTCATAACCTCCTATAGTAAGCTAATTATTTCTCCTCCAGTGGGGTTAATTTTATATATGTGCATTTACTTTAGTTTTGCTATAGAAAATGTTTCTCAGAATAGGAGGTCTGAATGTGAGAATAATAAAAGCATTATTTGGGGTATTAGAAGGAATTGGATTCATGTGTTCCTAACTGTGTGATGAAATTAAAATCATGACAGTTTTATAACATGAAACGTGCAGTTTCAAATATGCCATACTTATTATGTTCCATTATCCTTGTCTCTGCGGCTGGCAGATAAGAGTATCCCATCAGAATTATGTTTGTACCAGTTTTACAACTGGTTTATATGGTGTGACTGTTTTTGTACAGATGTAAAATTCTGCTTTCATTAAATTATATGATTTGGTTAGTTTGTTCAAGAAGTGAATTCCCTATTTAGATAGTTGTAATACTTATGCAAATGGCATAGAGCAGATTCTACAGTAGCAGCATTGCTTTTGCCAAATGCTGGGTGATTTTTTTTCTTTGTTTTTGGCCTTGCAGTCAATATTTAAAGCAGATTCCATGTAGTTGTCACTAGTTGTTTCTTCTTCAACGTTTTTCAAAAATTAATCCCAAAATATTTAAGAGAATCTAAATATTTGTTTTCCTTTATACTGTTAAAAATTATTGTAATTCAGTCCTTATGCCCCTCCCCAACGTCTTTCTCTACGGCACTCAGTGGTTTGCAATTTGATAGTCCCAGGTTGCCGTCTCATTGCAAGCTTCTCTTGGTTGAGCCCTTGGGAACACTGGACACTGATTCAGCAGAAGAGGTCAGCGGTGCAAGGTTACTCTGAAGACTTCGAGTTGTGGGGTGTGGAGGAGGCTTGTCATGTGTCTAGGAAGTTCACTACCACTATGCAGTTGTGTCAGTGAAAGCCAAAAGAGTACTGCTACATACTGCATAGGTAGTATAAACTTCTTAGGGATAGCTATTGTCTGTAGTTTAGATGTTATATTGTAAGGCTTGTCTGATCTTTTTTGACATATCATTGCTATTTTGACTGTGAATACTGTACCCTTCATCTGCTTGGTAGGACACAGAGTAACACACCGAGTAAGTTGAATCAAAATCACTTTACACTTCCTCTTTTAGATATTCATGGATATAACTGGTAGATTATTTGCAAGGGGACTACATTATGCTACTACTAATCAGATGTGTTGACTGTAAGTCAAAGGAAATTATTTTGACGCTTTATAATAAAGGAATAGAGAGATAACTGAACATCATCCTGCCCTCGTCAGTTGGAGAAGAACAACACAAAGTCTTTGCAAATCCCTGTTTGTACACACCTCAGGTGTAAATCTTCAGAGACAGCCATGTATCACCACATTCTCAGGCACGTGCAGTGTCTCAGAAAACATGTAGTTCCTTTGTATATTTTGTGTTCACTATGGAATGACATGCACCAATCGCTGTCTAGCATATTCATTTGAACACAGTATGAGTAATAAGGCTTTCATTATTTTTTATCATGTATATAGTGCCTTCAGTATGTACTGCATTGTACAATAGAGGAAGTTTGCCAAAAAAATAATTGGTTAGAAAACTTGGGCTAGCTCTTTTGTGCCTGCAGAATGAACAATGCAGGGCAAGTCTAAATACTTTTGCCTGTAATTGCACGGTTTGCACCTATAATTAGGTAGTTAAAGGTGCAAGTACTCAAATTTATGCACATCAATTTGTCAGATGCAAATAAGGAGGCTAATCTTCTGAAAACTTCCTACAGTGTGTGCAGGTTTTTAAAGGGTGTGGGCCTTTTGCAAATAAAGTGTACTACTGTTTTGGGTGTTTAATTTAGCATGAAATACACTTTCAGCAGGAACTCTTTTTTTATTGACATCTTTGTTAGTGACAAAACCATAATTTGATCTTCCCTCACTTACTCTTCAAAAATGTTGTTTAAAGTTTTCCACCTAAAGGCTGGCAAGAAGCAAGAATCTTATCCCTCCACATAGTTTCAACATTTGACACTCAAAACTGAAGACTTTGATGGGTACTTTAGAAATCTGATTACATTCCATATCATAAGTAGTACTAAGGCAACTTTCTATTTAGTCCATAATAGCCTCTCCTTCACCCAAATAACTTTCTTTTCTGTCCCTTGTTGTTTGTTCTCCTTTCTGTTTTTTTTTAAATATGGCAAAGAATGGTGATGTCATTACTTATAAACATTTTATTGACCATGAGAGTGTTTGCCCTATGAATTAATGCACGCGCCTTTCAGCTTAGAATTTAAAGCATTTAAATCCTATTATGGGTTGCAACTGAAAAACAGTTTGGTTGTTTCATCCTAGTGAATATTTGTCCTCGGAAAACTACTGCACTGTTTGACATAATTGGAGTGCCTGTGTTCAAAGGATGCTCAGCCACTGTAACAAAAGAAGACAAAACCAGAAATGCTTTAGCGGAGTAACATGAAGAACTATACACAATTCCTGACCACACTGTTTGGTTCTAGGTAATGCTGCTACTCCTTAACTTGTGTCAGCATCAAATACCCTCTTCAAAAATTGGCCTGCAGGGTTCTCTGCCCCTCTGCATCACAGGAGAACCCTTTCTCTTGAACGTCTGTGACAAAGATACAGGTTATAATCTTTTGCTTCCCACATACAAAATTCCATTTTGTGCCTAGATTTAATTCTTAAAAGTCTACAAAATGCATGACTTGAGTCATTGATTGCTAGTTCTAACTATTGGCAAAACTTGATTGTGAATTGTAATAAATCTTTAAGGCTGTGGTAAACTTGCTGTCAGCAGGCCAAATTCTACTCTTGGATACATACACATGGCTCTCCCTGTCATATTTCAAAGCTCTGTGCACTCATCTGAAGACAAAATTTTGCCCAAAGAGACCATTAATGTGCTGGTGCAGAGATCAACCAGAGGAATTACATGTGTGTGATAGGTAATAAAAATATCCTCTACTCCTACTAGATCTGAGTGAATAGTGCAAAACAAGAGATGTGAACTTTCACCATGTTCGCACTTCTCTGGAAAAAATGGTGCAAACAGGTGTTTCTCCACAGCAGCATTTTCAGAATAGCTGTTTGTTATGTAAACAAGGATATTCACAGAGAAAAAATATGCCCAGGAAGTGCTTGTCCCTGTTTGTAAAGTTTCAGTTATCCAGTTACAGAGCAGAAACTATTTTTGGTTTTTATCAATCAATGAGTATCATACCTCATTCTTGGTACTGATCCAGGAACAGTTGTCCCTTGCCCAATGCCCTCTCTGTTACCGATCTTTATTTTATTTGTATACATCTTCAGCTTCCTGTGATTTTCAACCAGCAACGGATTGAAAAAGAAGAATTTTTCAACTTGGCTGGTTTTCCAGCTATAATTGGCACCACTGCATGTCTCTGTACTTATTTTTCACAAAGAAGAGATTACAAAAACAGAAGGCTCTAATGCAGGATAAATATGCATGTCATGTTCTGACACTAATGATGTGATCACAAATGTGGTTACCATATACTCACGTACCAACCAGGAGGTTTACATTCTGCAGATGTCTCTGCTGATTCCTAGCCAACGATGTGTCAGGTTCCCTCAAGACAATGCCTGGTTGGTAAGTTAATTTGTTTTCAAAGACTGTCTTCCACAAAGATTTGTTGTGTTTTTATGTTTCCATTATGTGATAGAAATTCCAAAACAATCTTTATTCATTTCTTATTACAGTGGATATCTCCATGATCTGCTTCCTCCGTCAACCTTCAGTCTAACAAGCATTAAGTCACCAGCTAGCTCTTTCATGGAAAGAATTGACATTGTAAAGAAAATACTTTTGTTGCCTTAATACTGCAAATCAGCATTGGTCCTACCAGCCACATCTAGCAAAGGTAAATAGCATATTTCGCTTTGAGGAGGAGGTTTCTGGAACACTATAACAGCCACAGCACTAAGCATAACTCAGTTTTACCAAAAAGACCTTCAGAAGCCACAATCCAGTTCCTAAGTAATTGAAGTTTGTCTTTGACCTTGATAGAATAAGGCCCAAATTAGGCCTCACCTTCTACAAATAATAGTTACTGTATATTCTTCTGTTCCCTCTTTTTGTAGAGGAAACAATGCAGTTCCACTGTAAACAGGAAGGGCAGGATTTGTTGGGGCTGCATAAGAGTGAAACATTTCCTGTATAGGATGGAACACATTTCTGGGCATAGGATGGAACACATTTCTGGAAGGCCTCTGCTAGCAGCCCCAGGACTGGGGATTACTCTGTTTTTCCCCCCTTCTTTGGGCTGATTAGGACTAGGGTTACAGTAGCAGCTTCAGGGCAACTGAGGGAGTTTTCCTGAATCAGTGCATTAAAGTGTATACAGTAGTTATCAATGCGGAGCATATTATGATACAATGTTGCAGGGATTGAGACTTCACTTTAAGCATTTAGAAATAAGAGAAAAAGGATTTTCCTATAAATATTTATACCCAATATATGGGAATATTGAAAGTAAAAATACAATTCAAGTCCCATGTACAATTTTAGGTCAGTTTTAATAGTTATTATGCTATTGCACAGTAAAAATGTTCCAAGCTCACCACAGGAGTTTTTGCAAAGTAGACTCACAAAATAAAAGGCTTTGTATGTATTTGTGTATGTATGTGTGTGTGTGCACTAGCACAATCTAGAGGCTTGAATCAACATGACAGAATTATCTCCATTTTAGCATTGATGTAGTTAATGAAAGCTTTTATTAATCACAGAGAAAATACAGCAAGGTACCAGTCTCTTTGAATTATTCGTTTTCTTCTAGAAGTTGTTAGTTTGGGTCATGATTTCTTTATTGTCAACACAAGGAATCAGAGAGTTATTAGCAAACTCCACTTGAAACACATAACCCGCATTGCCAGAGATGTTCTGTCACCTGAACCCTATCTGTAAATTGAAGCTCACATATTTGTCTTGCAAACTTGGATCATGGTATGTTAAACCCAAGCTAATAAGTGGAATCAATCACACACCACTGAATTATGTGCTGTATTACAGACAACATCACAGTAATCCATCCATCACCTAGCACATCTATTTAAATGCTCCAGCTACAATTTAACCTGCTGTCTCTTTCTCCAAACATGTCAGGTGGTATCTTCTATATTGTTCCAACAAGTTTGCTGTCAAAGCATGACAGGTATAATCTTTCAGTCTCTATGGAGCTTAAATAGTACATTAGAAGCAATACTCTGTAGCATTATGACTTAGATTACAAACTGTACAACGATATAACAAAGAAAAAGGCCACTAGTAGTTTGTAAAGATACCACAATGACATATTATTCAGACACCTTTGTTCTTAGGTAGCACTGTATAAAATACTAATTTATAGTGACCTGGAATTTCCTTTGCTCATGTCAAAAAATAAAAACATAAGTATTCTTGTTCTAACCCTACTTTCCCATTTTATTGATCCATTTGTCAGACAAAACAGTTATTTCAGTGCTTCTCTCTTGTCATGGTGTGTATTTGGGAAGAAGGTAGGCAGGTGAATAAATTAGTTTATGTGGAAGACAGAAGATACTTTCAGGAGGAACTTTGGATGTGGTTTCTGTGTGATCCTAACCCAAAAAGGAGTTGTGGGAGGGTCACAAGGTTATTGTAGGGAGGGTTGCGGTATTGCTACCCTTACTTCTGCGCTTGTGCTGGTGGCAGTGCTGCCTTCAGAGCTGGCCTGCTGGAGAGCGGTGGCTGCTGGCCAGGAGCCCAGACCTGAAAGCAGAGCCACCACCAGCAGCAGCACAGAAGTAAGGATGGCATGGTATGGTATTGTCATCCTTAGTTCTGCGCTGGTGCATGCAGAGCTGGGCCTTGGTCAGCAGTCACAACTCTCCGGCCACCCAGCTCTGAAGGCAGCAGCGCAGAAGTAAGGGTGGCATGGTATGGTATTGCCACCCTTACTTCTGCGCTGCTGCTGGCAGGACACTGCCTTCAGAGTTGGGTCCCCGGCCAATATCTGCCACTCTCCAGCTGCCCAGTGCAGAAGTACTGTGGCAATACTGTGATCTCCCCCCGTAAAATAACCTTGCGACCTCCCTGCAACTCCTTTTTGGGTCAGGACCCCCAATTTGAGAAACATTGGTCTCCCCCGTGAAATCTGTATAGTATAGGGTAAAAGTACACAAAAGACCCGATTTCACTGCGGGAGACTAGATTTCACAATCATTGTGTTTTTCATGGCTGTGAATTTGGTAGGGCCCTACCCATGCCCTGAGGAATCTTTTTGTTGTAGAATGAATGAATACGGAGTAGCTGTCCATATTATGATGAAAGACATTTAGGGCTGCAAGATGTATCTTTACTGAACTTAGAGATGATTCTGATTTTTTAGATCTAGCTTGTAGTCTATTACTAGCAGGAGGCTAGAGAATGTGGGGGTAACGTGTTTTGAGTCACACCAAATTTGGAATCTTTTCCACTTCTGCATAAATATGTGACAAATAGTTATTATTCTGCTATGTAATAGCACCTCTTTCTCATTCTCTGAACGGAACATCTCTTTGCTTTTGAACCATTGAGGAACCATGCCTTGGTGTTATAGAACCCATTCTGGATCTGAGGTCACTAAACAAATACTTAAAGGCACAAATATTCAAAATGGTGACATTGGCTCCAATAATTCCATCTCTGAACAAGGGAGACTGATTCTCGGCCCTCAACCTCCAAGATGCTTATTTTCATATTGTGATTCAACCATCCCAAAGGAGTTTCCTGAGATTCACCTTGGGTCAAGACCATTTTCAATACAGAGTGCTTCCATTCAGTCTATCATCCACATCCAGAGTGTTCTAGAAGATTCTACCTGTGGCAGGGTTCACCTTTGCAAATTAGGAATCATGACATGTCTATATCAAGATGACTGCCAGCTCAAGGCACAATCCTTCGATGACGTCCTATTAGCCACACAAAAGACTATAGATGTGTTAATGCAGTTGGGATTACAATTGAACACTCAAAAATCCACTCTAACTCCAGTGCAACATCTAAAATTCATAGGAGCCTATCTAGACGCGGTGAAAGCCAAAGCCTTTTTCCCACTACACAGGTTCAACACCTTAATCATTTTTATTGACACTATTCAGATCAGCCTCAAGACCTAGGCCAGAAATTGTCTTCAACTACCAGGCACCTGACAGCAAACGCCTTTGAAATAAGTCATGAAGGGTTCCACATGCATTGCCTTCAGGCATGACTCAAAACAGTATACACACCAAACTGAGACAGATAAAACAAACTACCCTTGACAGTCAAAGACCATCTTGAATGGCAGAAAGATCCACAGAATATCTGCACAGGGGTCCCATTCATTCAGCCACCTCCAACATTCATACTGACAATAGACAAGGAGTGGGCAAACTTTTTGGCCTAAGGGCCACATCTGGGTATGGAAATTGTATGGCGGGCCATGAATACTCATGACATTTGGGGTTGGGGTGTGGGAGAGAATGAGGGCTCCGGCTGGGGTGCAGGCTCTGGGTTGGGGCCAGAAATGAGGAGTTCAGGGTTCAGGAGGGGGCTCCAGGCTGGGCCAGAGGGGTTTGGAGGGTGGGAGAGGGATCAGGGCTGGGGCAAGGAGTTGTGGCCCGGCAGGGGGGCAGGCTCCAGGCAGCACTTACCTCAAGCAGCTCCCGGAAGCAGCAGCATGTCCCCCTCTGGCTCCTACGCAGAGGCATGGCCAGGCAGCTCTGCGCATTGCCCCATCCGCAGGCGATACCCCTGCAGCTCCCATTGGCCATGGTTCCTGGCCAATGGGAGCTATGGGGGCCACACTTGGAGCAGGAGAGCATAATGCTGCTTCTGGGGGCTGTGCGGAGCCACAGCACATGTGGAGCAAGACCAACCTTGCTCCCTAGCTGGAGCGGGGCAAGCCCTGGACCCTGCTCCCCGGCAGGAGCTCGAGGGCTGGATTAAAACATATGAAGGGCCGGATGTGGCCCCCAGGCCGTAGTTTGCCCACTGCTGCAATAGACGCATCCTTACCGTGCTGGGGAGCTCATCTAGACAATCACATGTTTTTAGGCAAATGGTCCCCCTTAGAATCAACACTACATATCAACCTATTGGAGCTCAGAGCCATCAGGAATGATTGTTCACATTTCCTATCATTGATCAAGGGCAAACATAAAAGTCATGTATAGTCTACATAAACCACCAAGAAGGAGTGAGATCTACATCCCTTTGCGCAGAGACAGTGAAACTATGGAATTGGTGCATGGCACAGCATCATCTTGTCAGCAGTCTACCTGCTGGGTGTTCAGAATACCACAGCATACCTCAGCAGGATATTCTGACAGGAACACAAATGTGAAATGGACCCTGTTGTCCTCCACAATGTATTTCTGCATTGGGGAGCCCCCAAAATAGACTTATTTGCCATGACCAAAACCAAAATATGCTCCCAGTACTGCTCCAGATGCCTTCCTCTTTCACTGCAATACAGGTCTCCTTTATGCCTTTCCTCTGATTCCTCTCATATCAAAGGTCCTGCTCAGACTAAGAAATAGGAGCTCTAATGGCACACCCACCCTTCGCAATGTTTTTTAGGGATAAGGTCTCACAGAGACCATACCCAAAGTTCCTTCTGAAAGTATCCTCTGCCTTCCACATAAAGCAACTTATTCATCTCCCTATCTTCTTCCAAAAGCCACATCATGACCAGAGAAAAGCAATATTACATACACTCAATGTCAGGAGAGCTTTGGCATTCCATTTGTATAGAACAAACATTTTCAGAAAATCTTCTAAACTATTGCTTTCAATTGCAGAGAGGTCTAAAGTATCCTCAGTCTCGAAACAAAGATGCTCTAGATAGATATCAAACTGCATTACCTATTACTATAGTACCCACAATCTTCAACCTCCATCTGGAGTTCATTTGGAGTTCTGATCTGTTTCCAAGTCTGTTTCCAAGTCTGTAGCCTTCATCAAAAACATTCCCATCACAGAAATATGCACAACAGCAACTTGGGCATCTGCTCATACTTGTGTGGAACATTGTGCTATCACCTATGACTCAGCATCAGATGCTATGTTTGGATCCATGGTATTATCATCAGTACTAGACTCGATTTCGAAGCCCCACCCCTCTATCAGGGCTAATGCTGTAGAGCCACCTACAGTGGAGTACCTATAGGGACACTACTTGAAGAAGAAGAGGTTACTCACCTTGTGCAGTAACGGTGGTTCTTTGAGATGTGTCCTTACGGGTGCTCCACAAACCACCCACTTTGCCTTTGCTTTGGAGCTCTTAATAAGAGTTTCTGTGGTAGAGAAGGAACTAAGGACAGTTCGCCCATGCAGCACTAGATAGCCTCGAGGCAAGCCTAAAATCTCTAATCTGAGGCTCAGAGATGTGGATACACCTACAGTGGAGCAGCCATAGACACACAGAAGGTAAGTAACATCTTCAGTGCTTCTGAAAATTCAAAAAAAAATTTAGGAGCAACTTCAAAGAAAAGCATCATGAATCGGTCACTCCAGCACTCGGCCCTTTTTTGAGCAGTCCCATGGTTTCTGAGAATTCACTGCATTCATTTGGTCTTGTTATCTCCAGTGGTACATTGATGATTTCAACTCAGGGATTTAGGTAGCCTTTGATGCTAAGAATTTTGGGGAATAGTTTTAAATCAGCTGCTGAATTTTTGTTATCTCTTTGAATAATGCAGACTTCATAATTTTTGTTGTTCTTGTTACAGATGTGGACCACATGCCTTTCCCAGAAAAGAAAAATCTGTGGGCACAGTCTCCTGGAATTACTTAAATATACTGTTTGTGCACTATGGAAAACTTGCTAGCATATATGTATCCATTACAAATACGTTTGACCAAACAATTATTAGTATTATAGGCATGACAGGAACCATACTTTGTAAGAAGAAGAAAAGTTTTTGTATCTACTGAAATAAAAAGCTTTCAGCAGAATGAATAATGTGTTCGCTATGGCCATAAACAGAAATCTGGTCAACACAGCTTATATGTCTACCCTAAGTAAAATTATCAAAAGGCTATGTAGAAGCTGAAAGAGCTTAAAAATGAGTATAGAGAAATACAATAGAGTAAAGGGATGAAAGTCTTTGTGACTACAAAATGTGGCTTTAGAAGTACACTTTTGTGGACTAAAAATAAAAAAGAGTCTAAAGCTATTCATCTTTCACATTGGTAAAAGTACCAATCTAAGCAAGAAATCCACTTCCATAATATATTTGTGTAGAAGTAATGTTGTATGTGTTTTCTCTGAACCTTGCTGACCTGGAGAGTATATAATGTAAGAGCTGATAGTTAACTTGATTACCGTATATTGCCAGTAAAACTTACAGACAAGTGTTTGGGTTTAAAGGCCATTACCCACAGCTGTTGAATGTAACAGAAATTTAAGTTTAGCAAGTTCACATTCAAACTATAGTAAAGGCCATTAAGACACCTATAAACCCAAACCACGGTCCTAAGTAATTAGGAATTTCAATCCATCTTGCTATAAACTCAAAAACCATAACTTTTCCCAGGGTGCTGATCTTGCCTGTTAAGAGAGTACCATGTACCTCTACTAGACCAGAAGGCTTGTCCACATGCCTTTGTTTCCAACTCCTTTAAATCCACCTGCTTCCAACTCATATCTACATTTCAGAAAAAGGGGGCCAAGACAACTCAGCATCTAGCACAAATGATTCCTTCCCAGTAAGTTGTGGAAAATGAAAAAAACAGTTAATTTTATTTTAAAAAGTGTTGCCTATAGGCCACACCCCAGCATAGTGTTTCAGAAGTCTAGAGCATTCTGTAGGCACATTAACATTTATTAGGTCCTTAATCATTTGTTTCCTTGGTTTAAAGGGCTTGGATCTTGCAAATGATGTGGTAATTACAAGATGAGTCAAAATGTGCTTTAGAAGGAGACTCTGGTTACAACTTTAACCATAGGAGACTACTGTGTCTCATTAATAAATGGCTCACACTTATAGAACCAGGACAAAAAATTGGGACATCTGGCTCTAAAAACACAAGCGTATTCCATATGCAGTAAAGGAGGGAAGGTCCTTGTGAGCTATCAGCTAAACAAACATCCTTATGTTTTGTCTAAGCTGCCACTGTACAGTAGAGGGCATGCTTCTTGAAAAATGTATGATGAAGTTCACCCAGGCAAAAGGAGCAGAACAAGGCATATGCACTGATTAACACCTGCTCTAAGGGTTTAATTTGGAAGTTAGTGGCTTTGTTCTGATCCTCAGCACTCTGGTGAATTGCATCCATAGTGTCCAATCCAGCGCACACTGAATTCAGTGACACAAAAAGCCTCCCATTGACTAAAATAGGAGAAAGATCTAGAACTATATAGAGCAAAAATAATTAACTTTGTTTTATTACAATGGGTTTTCTTCAAATATAGCTGATTTGTAACTTTATAACGAGCTTTTACTTTATGGAAGATTTGAAGGAGTCGTGATAAGCCATTTCTGAGCTGGAGGGAGATGGAAAAACTAGACAAACATTAAAATTACAAAGCAGGCTAATTGTTAAGAATAGTTTTGTGGCTTTTTGTCTCCCAATTTCTACGTTGTCTTCAGAATAAATCTGGCAATTTTCAGGCCAAACCAATTTTCCAAACCAAAATAATAGAAGGAGGCTAAAACAGCACTTTGTGTTGCAACTTCAACTCAGAGGAGGTTACCACCTTTGCCTAATAAATGAGGGTCTTCAGTTCCAAAGCTTAGACATGTGCGTAGTAGTTCAATATCTCTTGATCTTGAAATAGTACTGTGTGAGGAGAGAAAGTTGGAAATAATGCTGTTGATGAGACAGAAGCACATGTAAACTCACTAACAACCCTTTTTACCTCCCAGGCTTAAACTGCAGGCCCACCAGGGGCATTGGCAGGTTTGAAACAGCCCAATTCCCAAGTTCCCCACTATGCAACAAGACTTGGTCATTATTCAGCTGGATTTACTGTACACTTTGCTCTTCTCTTGTCTCCCTGATTTCACCTCTCCCATTAGTCTAAACAAAATGCTGGAGCTAAATTCCTCTTCCTGTCAGGATCCTCTGAAGCATATCAGCACTCTTTTGGAATCCCACCATTAGCTACCTGTCTCTTGTCAAGCTCCTTATTCTCACCTTCAAAACTCTACAGAATCTGATCTCCCCTGCAATTTCTATTCTCATTACCCTCCATCCTCTTCTGGGTCCTGTTAGTGCTCCCATTACTCTTTACTTACTGGTACCTTCATCTCCCCCACCCCTGCTTTGACTTTACCTTATTTCATGCTGTCTCCCTTTACTAGTCTTGCTCTTCTAAGTCAGATTCTTGTCCTTCCTCTTTACTACCTAAAGATCTGTTCCTTCAAATCCCTCCTGAAAGCCCGCTTCTGCCTAGCAATATTTCCGACCATATTCTCCACAATTTTCCTTTACCGAACCATTGCCCTGTGTTTTGTTTCTGTTTGTTTTGTCCAGCCTAGGCTGCAAGGTCTTCAGGAAAAGGACATAGTAAAATACCATGTAAATGTATGGTGTTATTTTAGTGTATTTTATTAACAATAAGAGCAATAAAATGAGATAGTGGTAGAAGTTATGAGTAGCCTCGATTTACCCATGCAGGAGATAAGAATTATGCAGAGCAGCCTTTAGTAAAATACAGGCTATGAGAAATTAATTTGTTGTTTCCTTTCACTACATAGCGGAAAAGCAGGTTTTGTCTAGGGATTCGATGGAAAGAGCAATGCTTAACAGAATTACTAAGACACTGCAATTGGTAATGTCATTTCAAGAAATCCCATATTAACAGCAGACAACAGTAGGAACTCTAAAGAACCTCGCTCGATGATGGATAGAACAATTCCTAAAGTTAAAAAAAAAAAAAAAACTCATAACAAGTTTTCCAAAATACAATCTCTTTTGCCCTAAAATAAAAGAAAGTTCCTTAACTAAACGGAGGAGTTGCTTTGCCAGAAGATAATCCACCAAAGTCCTTTATGCTGGGTTTCTATTGATTCTGGAGCTGCATAAGTGAATGTTCCACACCAAGCAAGCTTCCCTACAAAGATGCAACCATATTGCACTTATGTCTAGTCACTTTCTGAGCAGAGTTTAGAGAGGAGCATATGAGCAGACTTGCTTTTTTCCCCTAAATTAACTATTTTTAAATTTAATAAAATGTTTTAGAAATCCTGAACAATAATACAACCCTTGGGTGAAAAGCATCTTAAACTTAACCATCTGGCTGACGCTATAAATGATTACAGCTGAGCATAAAATGTAATGGCATTTCCACAAAATGAGTAACATCTGCATGGCACTCAGGTCTTGGGCTGTCATCCATTTGTCATCACCAAAGCTTTTGTCCCTTATTAATCCCCTTTCAAAAGTGCCTGATGTTGGAAATGAAAATGCTTTTTAAAGTCCTCCTGCAGACAGTGTGAGACTACACACCCCAGAAAGTTTAAGGAGACATTGTCATGACTATGAATGATTTAGAAGGTATTGAAACCATAAGAGAACTCAGGCAACAAAATGTATTGAGAATTTAACATGTGACATTGACTAACTAACTGACGAAATAACTAAATTTCTACCAATTTCATGTAAAGAAAATCATGTTATTACTATAATACAGTGGTTGGAAACTCACTCTCTCCATAAAGATATGAAGTCTTTAGGGAAAATGGTATCACAAAGGACCTGTAATGTTGCTTAAGATTAGGGCATACACACTATAATACTGTGCCCAGAGCTTCAGCTTCTGGAGTCACGGATTACATTAAAATTGGAGCATTTATTAAAAATAAAAAGTTTCTCACCAGGGTGGTTGCAGGGTAAACTCTAAAATGATGTCTGCCTGAGTCTGCAAATAGATTAAAGCAATTTCTGGGGAAGAGGGTGGACGCACCCCATTCATCTCAATGGGTGTTAACGCCAAGATCAACAGCAGCCCAGCAGGGGACTGTGTGTGTGGCAGGAGAAGAGTGCAGTGGGTCCTGCCCACTTAAGCAGATACATGCCCAGCTGCTGGGGTAAGTACTTAGGGACACTCTTGCTGCCATCTTGTCTCCCTAGAAGGAGAGCATGGGTTCATTATTGCCATCTGAAGGGCCAAAAGAAGCCAATATATACTTATGATTACATACATACTGATAGAAAATCTTGGCACAAGACTGGTTATAACATAAGTTACTTTGTTTTACATTCAATGAAATTAAAAGGTGGGAAATTCAAAACCAATAGAAGGAAATGCCTTTGCACACAACATGTAATTAAACTGTGGAAATTGTTGAAACCAAGAATTTAAGATTCAGAAAGATATTTATATCGATATCAAGAATATACAGATGTCATAATCATGAGAAAATCTTCTGCAGGAATCAAACCTGGTGCTTCAGGGTTTAAGCCAATCTCTAATTATAAAAGACCATGATAAGATTTATGTTGGGGTCAGATTATTCCACATTTGCATACTCAGAGAGTCATAGAGTTTAAGGCAAAAGGGACCACCAGATCATCTAGTCTGACCTGTGTATCACAGACCACCACCACCACCCAGAACCTGCATACTAAACCTAACCTTACTGTGGGGTTCATACCCCTTCCTCCGAAGAATCTGCTTCTCACCACTGCTGGAGAGAGAATACTGATCCAGTATGGTAGTTAATATGGTCTCAGAGTCCAGTAATACTGAGGTCTGGAGAAGACGGGGAGTGTTCATATTCATGTTTTTGGTTCTGACTCATCTCTGTTAGCAATCTTAATTAATCAGTTAACATATGCAAATAAAAAATAATTCATTATGATTGTCTGCAGCTGAGTACAGTAAAATAATATTTTTCACTTCTCAGGAGATGAAAAGCAATTTTGTTGTTTGGGTTTTTTTTTCCTGGATCCTGTAACAAACAATATCCTTTGGAATATTAGCTTAAATGAAAAACAAAAAACATTCAAACAAGCTATTAAATGATGCAGGAAATGATTGAATGTGTGAGACAGTATATATATTGAATTCTTGATTTGGTGATTATCAAAATTTAGTGGTTTTCAAGACACCTATTGACCTTAGTTTTCCTTTGAACATGGTTCATTTGTCATATCAACAAACTGTGGTGTTTGCCTCTACAACATCCTAAATTTGCTTTATATTTATTAATTTCATATAATTATTATTTATTACTTTTACAGCACATGGCATGTTGTGGCCTTTTAAGGCATCATTGCTACCTTGAAGAGTTTACAGTCTGAGTCTTCCTTCAGCAACAGGATCTGTGTATTGACTTAAATGGGACTCCTAATGCACATAAGGGTTTGCCCACATAGATCCAACTGCTGGATCAGGACTTGAGTTCTGATGAAGCAGAGCAAGAAAGACTGCAAGTAGATGGTGCAAGGCTGTTATAAGGGAGAAAAGAACATATGGCTGTTTAGTTTAACCTTAGATACTTCTTAAAGGTTGCTATTTTATTTGTATTTATCTTAGGTTTTAAAAAACTTAAAGAATAAAGTAATTGGTGATGTTTTTTTAAATTCCTCAAAAAGAAGAACAGGAGTACTTGTGGCACTTTAGAGACTAACAAATTTATTAGAGCATAAGCTTTCGTGGACTACAGCCCACTTCTTCGGATGCATATAGAATGGAACATATATTGAGGAGATATATATACACACATACAGAGAGCATAAACAGGTGGGAGTTGTCTTACCAACTCTGAGAGCCCAATTAATTAAGAGAAAAAAAACTTATGAAGTGATAATCAAGATAGCCCAGTACAGACAGTTTGATAAGAAGTGTGAGCATACTTACAAGGGGAGATAGAATCAATGTTTGTAATGGCTCAGCCATTCCCAGTCCTTATTCAAACCGGAGTTGATTGTGTCTAGTTTGCATATCAATTCTAGCTCAGCAGTCTCTCGTTGGAGTCTGTTTTTGAAGTTTTTCTCTTGTAATATAGCCACCCACAGGTCTGTCACTGAATGACCAGACAGGTTAAAGTGTTCTCCCACTGGTTTTTGAGTATTTTGATTCCTGATGTCAGATTTGTGTCCATTAATTCTTTTGCGTAGAGACTGTCCGGTTTGGCCAATGTACATGGCAGAGGGGCATTGCTGGCACATGATGGCATATATCACATTGGTAGATGTGCAGGTGAACGAGCCCCTGATGGTATGGCTGATGTGATTAGGTCCTATGATGATGTCACTTGAATAGATATGTGGACAGAGTTGGCATCGGGGTTTGTTACAAGGATAGGTTCCTGGGTTAGTGGTTTTGTTCAGTGATGTGTGGTTGCTGGTGAGTATTTGCTTTAGGTTGGGGGGTTGTCTGTAAGCGAGGACAGGTCTGTCTCCCAAGATCTGTGAGAGTAAAGGATCATCTTTCAGGATAGGTTGTAAATCTCTGATGATGCGCTGCAGAGGTTTTAGTTGGGGGCTGAAGGTGACAGCTAGTGGTGTTCTGTTATTTTCTTTGTTGGGCCTGTCTTGTAGGAGGTGACTTCTGGGTACTCGTCTGGCTCTGTCAATCTGTTTTTTCACTTCAGCAGGTGGGTATTGTAGTTTTAAGAATGCTTGATAGAGATCTTGTAGGTGCTTGTCTCTATCCGAGGGATTGGAGCAAATGCGGTTATATCTTAGAGCTTGGCTGTAGACAATGGATCGTGTGGTGTGTCTTGGATGGAAGCTGGAGGCATGTAGGTAAGTGTAGCGGTCAGTAGGTTTCCGGTATAGGGTGGTATTTATGTGACCATCGCTTATTAGTACCTTTTAAATTCCTGTTTCTATTTCTAATTCCACAGCTATCACTCTGACATGTTAATTGCTTCTTCCTCATGAAGCATTACAAAAATAGAAATAATCATAATTTGTCATCAGAAATCATAGAAATCAACCACTTCAGTGATATGCATCTTAACTATGTATTTCATGAATACTGAACTGCTTCATGTTGTTATGGAAACACATGTATCCTGTATTAGTGCTGCTGAATTGGCATGACAGTGCAGTTCTTTTTATTCTTCCACCTTATTTCTAGGTCCTCCTGGTCCCCCAGGAATAGTGATAGTTGAGGAAATTACAGAAACCACGGCGACGCTCTCCTGGAGTCCTGGGGCAGACAACCACAGCCCTATCTCCACATACAACTTACAAGCACGTAGCCCATTTTCACTTGGCTGGCAGACTGTAAAAACAGGTGAGAGAAAGATTTTTAACATAATATGAGTAGGCTGAGTTCAAAACTCCTGGCTCAAGAAAATAGGAGCCACCTACACCAGTTGCAGAGGATGGTGATGAAAATAAAAGATAAAAAAAGATTATAATAAGATTATAAAAGAAGATAAAAAGTAAAAGGTCCAAATTTAAAAATTGCATTTGGATGTCACTTAACAACATACCTGCAGTGTGGCTGTCCCTGCTGTAGCTGTGGATAAAGAGAAGATTTCTGTCTCCGAATAGTTAATCAGCCATCTTTCAGAAGTATTAAATAAACTTCTATCTATATAACTGATGAGTATTGAGCAATTGATTTCCACTACCTCCAGTGATCTTTAATATTGTAAAATTCAGTTCCACACACCACTGGCATATTACACATAAGTTTCAGGTGAGTTAATGATTTACACATTGTCTTTGATCTCTACAGTTCCAGAGAACATAAGTGGTGATATGGAATCTGCTGTGGCAGTAGAACTGAACCCATGGGTGGAATATGAATTCAGAGTTGTAGCAACCAACAAAATCGGGACTGGGGATCCAAGTGCACCATCTCGAGTGATCAGAACCAGTGAAGCAGGTAAGAACTTTGAAAGCCACAAGTTTATTCTGCAGGAACCATCAGGAATAAGGACATTTATCTTTCTATAGCATCTTGCAGACGTCTCTGTTGGCAGTCACCACTAATCTAGTGTAATATTTTTTTTCCCAATGGGAGAGCTTGTTCATTCAAAACAAAATTATTTTTTAGTTTGGGAAAACTTCAAATAAGATGCCCTCTCTTACCTTCTTCAAGTGTTAGGCTATTACACTGTGTCCTCTGCTTTATACAGCTCGCTGTCCTCTAACCAGGGCCACGCATGGGGGGGGGGGCAAGTGGGGCAATTTGCCCGAGGCCCCGGGGCCCTGCAGGGGCCCCCATAAGAAATATAGTATTATATAATATTGCAACTTTTTTTATGGAAGGGATCCCCAAAATTGCTTTGCCTCAGGTCCCGTGAATCCTCTGTGTGGCCCTGCCTCTAACCTGCAGCTCCAGACCCTTCTTGATCCGTGATCTCCCAGGACACTCTTCTGGTTTATGAACAGGATCACAGATCATTCTACTGCAGACTCATACATGCCCATTATTCTTTCCTCTTCCCAGGACTTTCTGTCACGCAGTCCCTCTCTGTCTCCTTTTCTTCACTATAAATCCTTCACAAGTTCCATTGTTTTGAAAGTCCAGTGAAATCCTACTAGTCCTCTACTGTGTCCAGTGGATCCACTGCTGCTGTATTCCAATCCAGTGCATTCTGGATATTTCCTTGTATACCAGAGTAAATTGTGTGTGTGCCTCTGGGGAAGACCCAGAACATTCCTGGTTGTGGCATGCAATGTCAATAAACCAATTAAGAGCTTTGGGCAAAGTTGAAGTAAATGGTGAATTTGTCATTTAGTGCACCTGTTAAAGACAGCATGGTGAACCAGAAGCCAGTTGCTACTGCCTCAGTTTTGAGAATCTTCTCTTTAGCAAAAAACACTATCCATATAATCAATACATTATTCAGACCTCTTGGAAATGCAAATGTCCAAAACTTTGGGAGGTTAAGTGCAATTTATAGAGAGACTAGGGGGATGGAGAAACAAGTTGTGTGTGGCAGAAAAGGAACATGAGGGAAGCTTATTTTGAACTATTTAGATGGAGGGACAAATTGAGAGAGGGGATGTGTTTAGGGAGAAGGGTGGGAGGCAGAGATGGGGTTGGGAGTAAGCATCCAAGTGGATCTCAACTTCTGAACACTTGAGGATTTTCCCTGCCACTACTTACATCACTTCTGGTTGTTTTGTTTTCCATTAAGTGTAGGGTGACCAGATGTCGCATTTTTAAAGGGACAGTCCAGTTTTGGGGGACTTTTTCTTATATAGGCACCTATTACCCCCCATCCCCTGTCCCGTTTTTTCACAGCTGCTATCTGGTAACCCTAGTTAAGTGACTTGTAAGTAGGCTGTTAATCATATAGAGTAGTTGTTTTCAAGCTTAAATGAAACCAGCCATGCTTTTGTAACCCATGCCTGCTGGTGTGGTGCTCTGTCCCCCTTGAGTGGCACCTAGATCATGTAGAGACTGATGAGTCTGCAACAGCCTTGGCTAAGAGCTATGGGGCTTTTAGCTCATGTAGTAGAGGATCATGCAGTAAGCTCCAGAAGTCCATGGTTCTATCCCTGCCTACAACTGGCATCTGCTGGCCTTACAGTTTTATCATTTGCGTATAGGTATAATTAGATGAATAGGTTAGTCATGCCTCGTTCTGTTTTCTATCTTTTCATGAGAGGAGATTGTAAGGATTGCAAGTGGTAATGCCATAGTCTATCTGCATTCATCGTTCTGGGATCATTCATAGGGTCAGCCTTTGAGCTTTGTTAATTATGTGCATTAGAGCCAGAGTCCACTGGTCTGTGGACTCATCGCCTCATAGACGGTAAGGTCAGAAGGGACCATTGTGATCATCTAGTCCAGTGGTGGGCAACCTGCGGCCCGCGGGCTGCATGTGGCCTGTCAGGTAATCCGCCGGTGGGCCGCGAGACAGTTTGTTTACACTGACCATCTGCAGGCATGGCTGCCCGCAGCTCCCATTGGCCGGGAACAGCGAACTGTGGCCACTGGGAGCTGCAAGCAGCCATGCATGCAGATGGTCAGTGTAAACAAACTGTCTCACTGCTCGCCAGTGGATTACCCTGATGGGCTACGTGCAGCCCGCAGGCCACAGGTTGCCCATCACTGATCTAGTCTGACCTCCTGCACGTTGCAGGCCGCAGAACCTCACCCACCCACTCTTGCAATAGAAACCACACATAAACAGTCATTCTTAAAACAGTCATGATAGATGCAGTTAGACTGATTTTTATATATATATATATATATATATTATCTGTAGTCATAATAAAGAACATTTTATTTTTTTTCTATTTTATATAGCCGCTTTGTTGATGTTTTAAAAATAGGTTTCACTGTACAGTCATAGAACGGCATGCAGGGTCGATGGATTTTCATTCCTTCCTGCCAAAGGATACATATTATCAGACTTCTGTGCCTTGTTCACTCTGTTTTTAGTCACACAGTACCTCTCTCCTTTTATTTTTAAGCAGGAGCTCCATATGCTTCATACTTTGCTCCATTACAGTCCGAAGGGAGAGAAGGAAAACGATATGAAAAATACATGACCTACTCTCATTTAAAATAGTGTTTGGAAAAGCTTTTACCATCAGCCTTATGCTTTCCCTGGTTTTGTACCGTATGTAGGGCTGGTATTACTAATTCTGTTGAACCCAAATGTTCTAACTACTTCTCTGGTTAGGCAGGTGATACAAATCAGAGAGGACACAGACATTGCAAGAGAAGCTTATCTCAGGTAATAGGCTGCATCCAAAAGCTTATATTCGCGCAGATTTATGAATGCATATCCTGTGTTTAAAAGGATGGTTCTGTGTTTTAATGGACCAGATGTATTTTAGGCCGTGAATGAGTATTTTTCTCACCATCTGGGTTTTGAAAATTTAATGCTGTAGTTTGCAGTCATGTTGTGTGTGGGGGTTGTTTTATTTCATTTCTTTTCAGTTGTTTGCCAAACAAAAGTTGCATTTTCTAATTAATTTCCCTATAACCCTGATGAAAAGTCCTCCCCATCTCCACCATTTTTTTCTTTTTCTTGGTTTTAGCTGTGAGATTTCAATCAATAAATACATAACAATAAGTAGAGGAAAAATATTGGGACTGGATGACACACGTGTATAGTATGCGTTGTGTCCCTGTCCAGTGGCTGGTACACATAAATGATGACAGCCTACTACTTCTTTTTTAACTTAAGTGGTAGAGATGTGTGTTTAGATGCTGAAGTACCCAGGATCAAACCAGGCTGCAGGTAAATACATTTGTATTTGCTGTTGAATGAAAACTTTGTGATTAATGAACTTAAATAGGGTCATTCTACATGATTTTTTTAACATCCTCCCATCCCCAGTTTGGTGCTCTCTTTCTTTCCCTATAACATTTTTAACTACAGAATTGTTCTAATTTTAAGTGTGTGTTTTGGAGCATGGCATGTTAAATCCCATACAAATGTCAATAAATCAACTTGTGGCTTTGGAACAAGCTGAAGTAAATGGTGAAATTGTCATTTAATGTATGTGTTAAGGACAGCCTAGTGAACCAGAAATCAGTTGCCACTGCCTCCTTCTCATTAGTGAAAACATTATCCAGTTGTTTGTCTGTTTGTTGGGCTTTTAAAAAAAAGAGAAAAAAAGGAAGATTATTTTTAATTGCAACAAGGGATGGCTTTCCAATTTGTTAAAATATCGAAAGAGTTTTAAAATGTTTACTCCTACTGATAACTTAATGAACTATGTTTATGGAAAACTCACACAGATGTCAGTAGTAGCAAACTTACACATTATTCATAATTTTATAGGGCTTCAGGTTTCTCCATGCTTCACAGAAAAATATGGGCCTCTGCTTACACTCAAAAGCCACAATCTTGAGACTGGATTCTACATGAAGTCCATGCCAGTAGATCCAGTTGCAGGATTCAGTCTTAAATGATGGATTTGGAGGACAAGCATAATTATCTCAGGAAGGAAGGGGGTGAGGAAAGATTCAGGTTATGGATATGTGATTACAGTTATGACGCACAGGCATAAAGAAGACTTGATTCTTGTTTGTTTAGATAGACTGTTTAGACCAGTGGTAGGCAACTTGCGGCCCGCGGGCTGCATGCGGCCCATCAGGGTAATCTGATTACGGGCCGTGAGACATTTTGCTAATATTGACCGTCCTCAGGCATGGCCGCTCGCAGCTCCCAGTGGCCACCGTTCACCGTTCCTGGACAATGGCAGCTGCAGGAAGTGGCGGGCAGCAGGGTATAATCAATGAGTCTTTAACTGAAAACTGCACCTTAACATTTTGAACAGAAAACTTCTAAATTCCTTCATTATTTCTCATTTTTCTTTAATTTTCTTCCACCCTACTTTGTGTTTTAACATTAATTCTGTTTAATTAAAGGAGGACTTTCCATCTTATTATTTTCAACACACCATTTTCTATTTTTATACATTTTCATATTATGTTTTTTATTGATTTTAGTCAACACACATCTTTTCAACAATGCTTAGTAAATTGAAGTGTTCTCTCAACACAATTGGGAAAATCTAAATAAAAAAAAATAGCCCCAGCAGCTCTACAAAGTATGTTTGGTAGTGCCTTTTAAATGTCCTTTAGCCTCAGGTACAAGGGTCCTATGTATCGCGAAAGGAGACAGAATGAAGGGAATGCCATTTCACAGTACAAACAGCCACCTGGTTGAATTGCTGGGATGGTTTCTGGTATAGGAAATGATGGACAATGTTCGTCTGTGATTGTACAGGACCTGTGTTCCTTCTCCTTGTCTGTTCTGACATACAGACTGTGACCAATTACTATAAAGTATTTTCATAACCTTTTTGGGCTCCTTCGTCCACATCTCCCATTTGATTTCTAGCTCATAATAATACACGGGAGGCAACCTCTCTGATTGTGTCTGGCTGCCAGTTTGTCTCTCCTCTGGAGTGGGGTTTTGATTTTTGTCATCAAGAAACATGGAACAAACAGAGAAGGAAACATCAAAGAGGCACAGCAAAAAGAAAACTAATTTGTTGTACGTCTTGCCCTAGCATTTTTCCATGGGAGACCTAGTGTTTTCGGCCCTTTTTTCCCCACAGCCTTCACATTTTTTTTCAGCACATTGGGAAGCTATTTTCTTCAATCCTTGGGCTATTTCCATAGTCTCCAGAGATATTATCTTGAGTTTCTCAGACTCCCTCACTTCCCAGAAGAGTAGTCAACACATGCACATGGCCCTACGTTTCCTAGGCCTGGAGAGCTCATTCCCTGCAAATACTCTGACACCCCAAATGCATAGCATTTTCCAGGACTTTCTCCAGGTGCTTCTTGGCTCCCAAGAGAGGAGGAATCAGCCCTTTATTTGAGCTGATGTGAAACTCATAACTTCAAAATGGAATCCACAGATTCACTCTGCTAGCTGTGGACTAGTGAGATTGCTCTGCCCTTTAGTTTCTGGTCCTATCTCTCCAGGGCAAAGGGCATCTTTTTACAGACAGATTCCTTGGGCCCAGTTTTACTGCAGGACACTTCAGCAACTGGTGACTGCAGAAGCATGTGACCAGTCCAGATTCCTGAAAATGTAAGGGTGCCACATAATGTCTGAGCCTGCTAGGAGACTCCACCTTCCTGAATTTTCTCCATAAAAGCCCTTCAGATTCTGGACCATTAGGCAGTCTGCCTGAACCTATCCAAAATTCCCTTATGGGAGTAATCTCTTAAATTAGAAATTTTCCAGCAGGTTACTAAACAATGAGATAAACTTACTTAGAGACTAGTTCACATCAAAAAGTCATGCCACGTGTCCTTTCCTGTATAGCTGGTATCTCCTTCTCTTACTCTGGAGGGTGAGTATTTATTTTCCTCTTGATGCACAGCAAGGTGCAGTTCAGGTAGATGGTCAAGATCAATTTCCTATACTAAAGACAGTGGTAGCTTCACCTCTTGTGTCTTGGCTCATGCAGGCGGTGACCTTCCACTACTCTCCAAACAGGTACCGCTTGTTCCTTGGACCCTGAACTTTGTCCTTCTGAAATTAACTAGATCCAACCTTTGAGACTGTTCACTAAGAACCTGAACTTCAAGATGGTTTTCCTAGAGGCAGTTATCAAAGCCAGGAAGGCTGGAAGAACTGGCCACAGACAGTCCCCTGTTTACTCCCATACATGCTTTCCCCACAGCATCCTGTCCTCTTCTTTCCCAAATCAGAATCATTTATTTTCTATTTTTTTACCTGAAAATCCTAGATGGAAAGACCTTGGAACAAATGGAACCTCAGAAGGTCTCGTGTTTTACTGGAAGATCCGAATCCTTCAAGAAAATGTGTGTGGAAGGAAATTTAATTCTTTTTAAAAAGATATGGCTCCAGCCTCTCTGCCCATTGATGAGCAGAGCTGCCCACTTAATCTGTGAGGACATTCGATGCACTCCACATTTATGGCAGGCAGGCTGCCTCTGGGCTTATGAGAGCTCTGGGATAACACATCCCGGCTGAACAATGTGATTCTGCCTCACCTCCAACACAGAGCTGTCATCCACAAAACATGATCATGCCCATACAGATAATCCACAACAGCAGTGAATGTGTAATTCATCTACCATTTTTTTTATAATTAAATGGAAATTGACAGCTGTAAGTTAGTGGCTTATACAAGCTTGACTTGAGAATAGAGTCTTTTTCTCTCACTGCCCCCCATTTTTTATCCCTTCTTCCCAGATCAGTAACAGGACTATATACTAGTACAGTATTTAAATACCCCTGGCAGCAATCATTGGAATGGTATCAGGTAATCGACAGAATAATAAACAGGTTTCCACTTGCCTTAATTTTCTAATTAAACCCTAATCTTGTTACTTAGTTCATATTTAGTTAACATGATTGCTCTTCATAGCTCCTTTCACTGGAATGGATAATACTGTGATTTTCTGGCACATCTAACTCACAGCCAGTTCCAGTAATTCTGTTAATTCTAGCCTTGATACATATTTTATAGTCCACAAGGTGAAAAGAGCCAATAACATCAATTTAAACATGCCAGATATTCCACGAAAGCAACCGGGCATTTGGAGCCTGGGGGCAGAGCGTCAATTACATTATCTATTCATGGTGAAACGTGGGTAGGAGAGAAATTGAGTAGACTCAGAATTTAACCCGCTAATTGTGCATGCAAACGATTCTCTGAGCTAATAGGCTGATGACATTTAGTTGTAGAAGATTGTTTGTAGGATTAAAAATATAAATAAATCAACCTTCTTCTGAGTTAGGCCTTCCTTGCATTACATTAAAGAATGAATATACCACAGTGAAAAATTGGCTTCTTTGGTCTGGTTTGTTGTTTGGGTTTTGTTTTGTTTTGTTTGAGCTGGAGAAAAAAGGTTTCAGCGTTTCTATTAATTACTATTAATTTTAGTCTACAATCAAATCCACTGCTGTATTGAGATTTGACAATGTTTAAATGGATAAATAAGGCCTTTGAGGGTAAGGTGGCTCCAGAAGGAGCCCCAAAAGCAAAAATAAAAAGAAGATAGCATAACAGGTTGCCCCCCCTGGGGTGCCACCTGATGTACTGGGGTCCTACTGAGCCCGCCCGTTCCACCAGCCTGGGCTCCTTCACCCTGTCCTACTGTGCCAGGCCCTCAAGCCTCCTCTAGTACACACACAGGCAGGGTCACACCCAGCTGCAAAAGGACACAGACACTGAGGTCAGCTCTGTGTGGGAAGCTCAGGGATTGCCCAGCACTCACTTGCACCTCCCCTCCCCCCGGAGTGTAAACCCAAAATTGTATTGTTTTCCACTGCACAGAAATCTGTACAGTGTAAGCTCATGAAAGTCGCCCCCTCCCTCTATGTGGAGGAAGATATGCACAGCTTTTCGCCCCCCAGTTATGAATTGCACAAACTGGTTTATAGAAAACAAAACAAGTTTATTAACTACAAAGAATAGATTTTAAGTGCCTATAAGTGATAGCAAACAGATCAAAGCAGATTACTTTAGTAAATAAATAAAAACCACAAGCTGACCTTAACACCTGAGCTAGATAGATAGGATATAAATTAGCAGATTCTCATTCTGAGTGATAAACAGGCTGGCAGATTCTTAAGACAATGGTTGCCTTGGCTTTCCCAGATTTTCATATACAGGCTAAAGATCCTTCTAGGCTGGGACCATCACTTCCCACAGTTCAGTCCTTGCCCCTCAGCTTTTCCAGGTATGTTGTTGCAGGGAGAGTGAGGTCCCCTCATGATGTCATTGTCCCCCTTTTATATCTTCTTCCCACTTGCCGGAAAGCTCTTTTGCCATAAACTAGGTCAAACAGTTTCCATTGCTATCTCTGAGAGGTTTCTATTGTACACAGTTCCTGAGGTAATCCTTGTGCCTGTGTGCATTTCCTCAATAAGCCATTAACATTGTTTGGCCTTTTTACTGTTCTACCTGAAAGGGTGCTTGTGGGTGTTTTCAACCTCACAACATGTTTCAGTAACACATACATAGCCAAAATTCATAACTTCCCATGATGATAACACATACAATCCAACGAGATATTAATGTCTAGCAGATCAAGACTTTTAGAATGATACCTCACAAGACATACTTTGCACAAAACATATCCTAATTGCATGACATTGGTGAATATTGGGGTGGCAGGGTATCACAGATAGCAACCACTGATTGCATGGGTATGTTTAAAAACAATCCACTAACTAGTATGTAAAATTGCAGGAGCTAAATCCAAGTACAATATTGTATGTCACCAGCAAACAAACTGGAAAATTCAAGAGATTGTCTTTTGATATTTTCCTGACGTGTGTATCACAGCACTTAAGTTCCCAGTTCTTTTTGTTGTAGTTTTTGAGGGATTCAGCCACTATGTTGCAGTCATGCATCAGATATTACAAGTGAATAGCAATTATGCTTATTTAGTACTAAAATTCAAATGTCCTATACACCAAAGAAAACTTAACACCAAGTGTATGCTGTTGTTTTTCCCCCCATTGTTTTCCAATCAGTTTAATATGGTGTATTACTTCTTCAAAGAAGCTGACACATTTTCACGTCCTGTTCCAGCACAGATGAGGTAGGAAATGTTTTCTTGGGAGAATGACAGCGTGAGGGCTGGCCTTTCATGCTATGAAAGATTTTTTTATTTAACATTTGTCAGCTTTCCAGATGTATACTGCAGAATATATGTAAGGAAAACAAGGACAAAAACACTGCTGAGTTTGTTGTTACTTTGGTCCTTGGATTAGGAAGTTTTGTCAAGCTGTTGACAAATCTTATTTCTTAACTGAGATCAAAAACCAAGAAAAGAATTTTTATTGAAAGTACAAGTCTTAAAAGATATATATTAAACAAAACATTGTAAAAGAAACAAACAGAAGCTGTAGAAGTTCCTTGAACAAACATTTTCATAAGGACTAAACCCAAGTTTAATAATTTATCTTCCCTAAGGAATGAAGCAGTGTCAAAATCTTTTCTTTTTTTAGATGAGATGCTTCAACCTTTCTATAAATAATATTTTTGCAAAAAATATCTTCATGATGATAGCAATTAAGAAGCAGCAGCATGGGTTTGTGGGTAAGGCAGTGAGCTGGCTGGGTTCAGTCCCTAGATCTGCCAGAAATTCTCTGTGTGATCTTCGTCATGTAAACTGTTCGCCATTTGAAAAATAAGAGCATAACAATACTTATTTCTATTTTGTCTATTTAGATTGTAATGTCTTCAGGGCAAGGATCACTTCTCCGTGTTTGTACAGTGCCCAGTACGGTGGGTTTTGATCTTGGGTATGGCATTTAGGTGCTACTGTAATACAAATAAATAATCATAAATTGGTCATGGTACCATATTAAAACATTTATTGATCATTACTCTCCTTGAACATCATAACTTGAATAATTGAAAGAAGGTTGTTTAATATTTCCTTAAATACATAAAAGGGAAACACATACACTGATTGTATTATTATTTATTTACTTAATGCCACATTATTCGTGAGGATGGCATTTTCAGACTGACCACACTAATGTTTTGGGGATGCTTCAGTTTTTAGGTGCTCAACTTGAGACATATTGACCTAAATTTCAGAAGAGCTGAGCTACCACAACTGCCATAAAAATCAGTGGAGCAATGGAATGTCTGAAGGCCAGGCATGGGATGTTTCAATTACGCACCCCAAAGCAGTGGCCTCTTTTGTAAATACGGGTGCCCAATGTTTGACAAAGAGGAAGGAAGATAGACCCCAACCACAAAGAGGTCATAGTCTGCTGACTTGAATGATACTGTGCCACCTTCATAAACATTCAACTGACTTTAATTTTAAATATGTAGGTGAGATTTTTTTGGCATCAATGGAAATTTTACCTTTTGCTTTATTGGAAGCAGACGTAGGCCAAGGATGAGAACTGCTAACATTATTTTAATTGCTAAAACCTACTGTATAATAACCAGTTTCAGGAAGCCAGAATTAGTCAGCATCTATTTCAGCTCATTATGGCAATGCAGCCAAGGCATGTACCCTAATCACTTTACTGAGCAACATTCAAGATATGTTTATTGTTATAATTGGTCTCTTTTTATACTAATTCCACAACATCCTACAGCCATTCCGCATAAAAATCCTCATTAAAGTTCATACTATAGGTGCGTGCGTGTGTGTGTTTTCTAAAAGGTAAGTGCAATCCTGTTTTTAAAGTGCAATTGCTTGTATAGACAAGTTATTCATGAATTCTTGGACAACTTGCCTCTCATTTATACTTCATTAGGTTTTGTTCGTCTCCTTTTTCCAGTCATATAGATGTAGCCCTTTCTTCCCTCATATTTTAAGAGCACAGTCAGATGCTTCATAGAGCTGTTGGAGACTAAATTTCCTATGTTGACTTTTCAAGAACATTAGAATTTGTTTTTCCTTTTTAGGCTACTGTGAGAGGCAAAGGCTTTTTTGTGTTTGCGTGTTTTTATCAGGTTTAATTTTATTTTAAACAAATCACCACTTTTCCAGACAGGCCTACAGTTAGTTTTAGCCAAAGCATCATGGGACAAATTTCACTGTTTTTATTCTTGCCAAATTCACAGGGGTCATTGGGAGTTTTGCTTATGTAAGGACAGCAGTGTTTTGTCCCACGTAACTTGAGGCGTGGACATCAACACCTTTTGGAAGATGATCATAACTTACTCTCACACACATATTCCAACCCACCCCACATCCCCAGCACTTTCAGAACTGTGTAAATGTAATGTTACCATACGTACTGCCTCCAACAGAGAGAAATTATGTACCTTGAGAAAAAGAGTCAGTTTTCCAAGTGGTATGTTTGGATGGGATCTTTCTATGCATGTCCCAAAAAATGTTCAGCCAAAGGGAAGTGATATTCATATTCTAGTAGATTGCACTCTTTCCTCTTAGTATTAAACCGATGACTCAATAGAACAGTAGTACAGTTAAGGAGCACAACACTACTAATGGAGGTCCCATTTATTCATAACACATAACACCATGTTGCTGACCTCTAATGGACACTAAAATGTAGAGGTTTTAACTCCAGGGCCCTGCCCTTATTTCTCTGTCATTTACAGGAAGAAATTGATTTTTTCTGGCTAGGTTAGTACACCACCACATCAATATTTAATGCAAAAGTATCTCTGTGTGCATCACTGCTTATCATTAATATCTTGAAGACCAGGAAGATACTAATTATATGGCAATAAACGTAGTTTACGAGTGAATAAATACCGTTATAAAACTATATACTGTGATATAAAAGTGATGTTGCTGTGGAAAACTGCTAATATACAGCCTTGGTGCCTGGAAAAAATGTTTTCTTTTAATAGTTTTCTTCCTTTAACGGTTATTCATTTCAGAGTGTTCCCCTGTGACTGTATATATTGTGGTTTGGTGCAGTGCAGAAGAAATTTATTCCTTTGACACATTTACTCTTTTAATGGTTATTCATTTGAGAGAGTTTCACTGTATGACTGTATATTTTACAGTTTGGTGCAAAGGAGATTCATTCTTTTGGCAGGTTTATTCTTTTAACATTTATTCATTTAAGTAGGGCTTCAGTCTGTAAGACTATTATCAAGAATCCTCTAGAAAGAAGACATTGGTCCTCCTTTCTGGTTGAACTACAAATAAGGCCCTCAAGTTGGATATTTCAAAAGAGCAGTGTTCTGAATTGGTAGCATGACATCGAAGTCAACAAAGCATGCACTTTTCATACTAACCAAAGAAACCTTATCAATGTAATTCTTAGGAAGATTTGAAATTGGATCCTAAGTTTGCTTAACACCACACTCTGTTATAGAGATGATTTGATGGTTAATTAACATCAATTAACTTCCAGTTGACTATAAAAATCATGTTTATTGAGGTCTTACCACTACAAATCATACATCATATTACCGAACACTCTGATATTTAAGTTTCACAGCAAAATATTCCTCTCCATTCCACATTGTACATTTATATTTATTGCATAAACTCACTCGTTTTTTCAATGGAACTTTCATTGATAAAAGTATATGTTCCATGTGGGAGACATTACTGGATACATAATAAAGTTAGAGTAAGGATCAGAGAGGAGAATTTTGCTCCTTTCACTCGTGGTTGTCAAATGACCCTATGTCCATAGACACCAAGGAAGTAACATATCATAAATATTAAAAATACAGTGTCTGAGTGCCAACTGCTAGAAATGAAGGAGACCATGAGTACTCTCATGAGGATACTAGGAAGGTTTTCAGATGTTTGCCAAAGAGATGAGCAAAACAATCCAAGTCAATTAAAGAAAACAGTAAGCAGCTGCAATTTATCTCCTTAATGCACTCCTTCTCCGCTCCTCTTTTGCAATATGGCTTCAAGGCATCACTTGATCATCTGATCACATGTAGGTCAAGTGCTTCTGGCAGAGAATAACTGGATAGAGCCTCACGAAGCATGGTCAAGTGGGGAACTGAAGGGGGAAAAGCTACATAGTGTGTTTCCTAGGTGAACATACCTCAGCAGGAAAGAAGCAATTAGTACTTGGAAATTGCTCAGGTCATTCAGGTGAGAGCTGCAGACTCCACAGCAAAACTTGTATTTTAAAAATATATGTGTTTGTAAATAAACATACAAATGTCCTGGTTGTCATCTCATTTAGATCAATGTAAATCAGAAATAACTCCTATGTAGTCAGTGGAGTTACATCAATGAGAAATGAAGTCAGAATTGAGCCTTCCCTTTCCCCTCTTCTTTTTTCAATGGAAACCTTCTAAAGGCTCCAAAAGCCCATACAAATCAATGTTGAAGTCTGTGTAAGCTTCCACCATCTAAACTCTACCATACTATTATTGAATTTAAGCCCTGAATGATCAACCCAAGAAATAGAGGGAATTGTGTGCATTTATTTAAATGTGTTTTTCCCTTTGTAGTTCAAAGGCACAGTGCTACCCAATAAATAAGCTAAACTGCATACAATAAGGTCTTAACGGTTAATGCCTCACAATACCTTTCTGCGGTTGATGTATGTGCTAGTGTGTGAGGAAGAAAAGAGAAGATTTCTATCCCAGAATGCTTTTAATCAAATAAAGAATGTAGCCATAAACCACACACAGTACATAAATTCATGCCACATAAGTCACTTTAGGAGCTTCAGTAGATGTGGAAAAGGAGAGAAAAGAAATTCTATGAATCCAAGGAAAGCTAGTATTTTCCAAAAATAAAGCATACAGTAACCCAGCCCATACTGATGATAGCTGTAATATTTTTCTATGTAGCTTTGACATCCTCTTGTGGTTGTGCTATTGTGTTGGTTCTATAAATGCATACATATCTGTAAAGCAAATCAAGAAAACTTAATGGCCTACATTTTCAAAAAGGGTGCTTCTGCTGAGTGTCCAACCTGAGATGATAACGAGTGCTCGACACTTTACGAAAATCAGGCCCCATTAAGGTGTCTCAGGTTGGACTCCCAGAAATTGAAACACCTCAAATCACTGGTCACTCATGAAAATTTATGCATATATCATTATTCTTGTGTACAACCTTTTTCCTGAACACTAAAATACATCCTGGCATTTGCTTTTCTAGTTGCCTCTTTAAAAAACACATACAAACACGTACAAATATTAATAGGATAATTCCAGAAAAATAATCTTAAAAATCAACAGCATATTAAAATGTGGGATAATGGAGAGAACAGTTGTTATTGTTTTTTAAAGTAACTTTTTTTCCTACAATATTTCTTCTCTTCCCAGAAGTTTGTATTCAGTTTGAACTGACTAAATTTTTGCAGGATTTCCTAAAATGTAATCAGACAACTCAAGCAAGTTCTCTTTACTGCAGTGTTGTCTTTTGTTATTTTTGACCTGATTTGACAGTTTACTGTCTTCTGGAGTAGGTATTACTCTGGGGAAAACTTCAATAACTTGGACATTCTGGTTTTTTCACTTTTTTGTTCATAGTTCCAAAGACAGCACCAGCTAATGTAAGTGGCAGAAGTGGAAGACGGCATGAATTAATAATAGCATGGGAGGTAAGGGACTCTTTGATTAAAGGCCCTGTTTCATATTGACTTATTTGAGGGCAAAGTAAGGAGTACTGTACTGAGGTTCCCTACAGCAAATCTTATCAAGATATGAACACAAAATATGATTCCTTAAATGTGTGCTAAGGTCTCAAAGAGATTCACATTTCCATGTGATGAGAGCAGAGGACATCTTGGAGAATCTACCACTCAGATCAGCCGCCCCAAAGTAAAGTTTATTCGTTTTTGCTTTCCTTCTCACTCAGTCTGCTAAAGTTGATCTTGTTTCAATAGATGTGCTGTGAATTCTGCTCAAGATGCAGTGCTAACTCAGCATGTGAGAAAGAGATGACTTTTACATTAACTCCTTCCTCTGGTAGGAAAGTAGGTGAGAACACTGAAAAGCCTGCAGAGGTCCAGAGTCTTAATTGAGGTAAATTGGCCTAGTTTCATTCACTTCAGTGGATCTATGCTGATTTGTACTACCTGAGGATCTGTCCAGTGAGTTATCTTCCCAGCCACTATCACACAGCATTCAGTTTGGCATTCTGTGTTGATTTGCCCTAAACTGAAACCATTATTTTCATAACAAATAATGCAAACCAGAATGAAGCCACTTTCACCAGCCTGAGAGAATGCATTCTCCAAATTAGGCAGAAGATTTCAGTGCTTTCCCCTGTTTTTATTTAACCTTGTGTTTCTGCCATGTCCTATAAGTATCTTTCTCCTATTACTGTTTGCAACACATCACACTATGCATCACAACCTCTTACATTAGGTAAAGTCATTAGCCAAATTAGTAATAACATCCAGGTATTTCATATGTTTTATTTATACACAGCAGAGTGAGTGCACTTAAAATTTTCTTTTGCTTTAAAAGATTTGTACCATTTCCAGTTATATTCCCTACCCCTCCGTGGGGAATTCCACGAGACACGGTAGCTATTCTTAATAGGTAACACACAAAAATTGTGTAACTAAAAATCGGAGAGTTGGATTTGTTGCTAAGGACTGATCCTGGCACTTAGAATCATGCCTTTCTCTGTGAGCAGTCTCATCCAATTCAGGGCAGATTAATCAATGTGAGTAAGGGTGGCAGAATCAGCCATTTATTAGATACACTGGAGTAGAACCTCAGCTGGTGTAATTTGTCATTGTCCACTGATGTCAGTCGGCCCCACCAAAACCTATAGAAAAGACTGTCCTTACCAGGTAAGCTGTACTGAGCATAGTTCTGTTACTGCTACTTTACATGATCACCTCTGTTAAGAAGCCAGTTTATATTTGCTCACTGTGATTGCTTCCAGTGTAATAAGGTTTAAAATATCTGCTGGTTAATTGAACTTTCCTTTTTTTAGCCAGTATCAGAAGAGTTTCAGAATGGGGAAGGATTTGGATACATTGTGGCTTTCAGACCGAATGGAACACGAGGGTGGAAAGAAAAAATGGTGACATCCTCAGATGCTTCAAAGTTCATCTATAGGGATGAAAGTGTGCCGCCTCTGACTCCCTTTGAGGTGAAAGTTGGTGTATATAATAACAAAGGAGATGGACCCTTCAGTCCCATTGTGGTCATCTGTTCAGCTGAGGGAGGTTAGTGTGAGAGATTGTAAAGATTGTCTGCATGTCATACACTATATATATGCAATAAGAATTAATAGTAGTGTTTTTCATCCATAGATCTCAAAGCACTTTACAAAGGAGATAAGTATCATTATTCCCATTTTGCAGGCAGGGAAACTGAGGTACATGTTGGTGACATGGCTTGCTCAAGCTCACCCAGCGGGCCAGTGACAGGTCTCTCCTGAGTCCCAGTTCAGTGCTCTGTTCACTAGGCTACGCTGCCTCATATATAACAGTCAGACCATAGGTTTATCATATTAAATAGAGGCAGCCAGCTGATGGAAAAAATAGATTTAATAAAAAGGCTGACTTTGCTCCACTATTGTTTTGGGGTTCCCTGTAATTCAGTATTCACAATTTATGTCAAACAGATGTTTACAACCTCTGATTGTTTCATAAATTCTCGGCATTAATGATTCTTTCTTGGGAAACTGGGACTGAAAAGTGCACAGCGCGTGTTTTTGGTTGTTCTTTATATTTTGCTACTTGCCATTTTCCTGTTTAAAAAGTTTGTTACTAAAACAGGGTTCAGAAACTATATTTAGCGGCCAAACACTCACTGTGAATAACAATGCATACTGTATGAGCAACCCAGTGCCTGCAAATTGTTCTGTAGATTATTCAGCAAATATTTATGGATAAGACTATGGGCTCAACTAGCTATAAATTGGTGTAGCTCAATTGGTTTCCATGGAGTTCTGCTGATTTACACAAGTAGAAGATCTGGTTCTATATTTATAGAAATCAGTTTGTGAAAATTCACATATAGAAGAAAAGGCAGGCAAATATTATTCCCAACAAATGATTTGACCCACTCTAATATTAAAGGCTGGATTCAGAAACCCTCCTCATGTTGAGTAGTACTTTACTCTGCAAGTCATCCCATTGCTTTCAGCTGAACCACTTGATGTTAAGTAGAAAACTTGGAATTTTATTTTCATATTAGCTCACAACAAATGGGTAACATTTTTTTCTGCTAGATTACCCTTCCTTCTCAGTTAGATGTATTTTTCTGATACCTTTATCCCACAGTCTAAGAAGATTGAAATGTTGATTCCTTTAAAGCAAGTGTCAGTAATCTATATGTGTTTAATTGTTTGGATCAACATTATAAAATATTCACATCACTATAAAAATGAGAACATCTTAAAATCCAAATACAATCAAAATAATATCTGACTTCCCAGTACTACTGAGACATTTTTGTCAATCTGCATTTGACTTTATTGTTACTTACCAGACAGTGAAGTAATATCATTTATTCAGATGCTTTTATTATTTTTAACAACTCAACTCACTGATAAGAGAATTAATTTTAAAAAAAGAAAATCAGAGCCTTCTATGAGGCAAGAGGGAGATATTTTTTCATTGCAAAATATTAATTTATAAATGCCACTTGTTATTTCCCTGTTTTGAATGACAAGTATTGAAAATTCAGTTTTAATAAATAGTGTTACATTTAAAGTCTGTTTTTTAGTTATTTAGAGAAAACTGAAAATGGAATCCTTGGTAATATAAAAAAGTCAGTATTTCTAAAGTTTACTTTAAAATATGAAAATTGCAAAAGATAAATCTACAATTATTAATTTATTATTCATTTTCATTTGTTTTATCCAAAGTAGAGTAATCACTTATGGGAACCCTGTTTTCTTTGACACAATTCAATCATCCAAACATATCTACCCATTATAACTTGCTTATTCAATCTGTGTCTGTGTGTATCAGAACCTTACAAGTATCCTAAGGTGATGTACTCAAAATTAAAAGGAACAAAGAAACAGGATTTTTGTTTGGAAGCAGGTATTGAACAGAAATCAACAATACGATATATATCAATATTGGGGCCTGATCTGCCAAGCCCTTATTCTAACTAAAGTGCTTTCAGAAAGCGTACTTGTTATTTGTAACCAGTGCTATCCACTCCTGTCATAAAGGGCCAGCAAAAAGCCTAATGGTAAGATTATCAACAGTGACTTAGCAGTCAAATCCTATTAGGCTCTTAAATGACTAAGGACCAGACATACAAAGGTATTCAGGTGCCTAAAGTTTCATATAGGTTTGTAGTGGGATTTTCAAAAGTGATTAAGTAGATTGGGCTCCTAACTCTCATTAACTTTCATAGAACCGTAGGACTGGAAGGGACCTCAAGAGGTCATCTAGTCCAGTCCCCTGCACTCATCTAAACCACCCCTGACAGGTGTTTGTCTAACCTGATTTTAAAAATCTCCAGTGATGGAGATTCCACAACCTCCCCGGGCAATTTATTTTAGTGCTTAACCACCCTGACAGGAAGTTCTTCCTAATGTCCAACCTAAGCCGCCCTTGCTGAAATTTAAGCCCATAGCTTCTTGTCCTATCCTCAGAAGTTAAGGAAGATATATTTTCTCCCTCCTCCTTGTAATAAACTTTTATGTACTTGAAAATTGTTACCATGTCCCCTCTCAATCTTCTCTTCTTCAGATTGGACAAACCCAGTTTTTTCAATCTTCCCTCATAGGTCATGTCTTCTCTGGACAATTTGTCCAATTTGTCCACAACTTTCCTGAACTGTGGCACCCAGAACTGGACACAATACTCCAATTGAGGCCTAATCAGCGCAGAGTAGAGTGGAAGAATTATTTCTCATGTCTTGATTATACCCTCCTGCGAATACATCCCAGAATTATGTTTACTCTTTTTTTGCAACAGTGTTACACTGTTCATTCATATTTAGCTTGTGGTCCACAGATCCCTTTCTGCAGTACTCCTTCCTAGGCAGTCATTTCCCATTTTATACGGATTGTTCCTTCCTAAGTGGAGCATTTTGCATTTGTCCTTATTGAATTTCATCCTATTTTCTTCAGACCATTTCTCCAGTTTGTTCAGATCATTTTGAAGTTTAATCCTATTCTCCAAAGCACTTACAATACCTCCCAGCTTGGTATCGACCACAAACTTTATAAGTGTATTCTCTATGCCGTTATCTAAATCACTAATGAAGATATTGAACAGAACTGGACCCAGAACTGATCCCTGTGGTATCCCACTCGATATGCCCTTCCATCTTGACTATGAATCACTGATAACTACTCTCTGGGAACAATTTTCCAACTAATTATTCACCCACCTCATAGTAGCTCCATCTAGGTTGTATTTCTCTTGTTTGTTTATGAGAAGGTCATGCAAGACTGTATCAAAAGCTTTACTAAAGTCAAGATATACCATATCTACAACTTCCACCCTATCCACAAGGCTTGTTACCCTGTGAAAGAAAGTTATTAGATTGGTCTGACACGATTTGCTCTTGACAAATCCATGTTCATGGTTACTTATCACCTTCTTGTAGGTGTTTGAAAATTGATTGCCTAATTATTTGCTCCATTATCTTTCCAGGTACTGAAGTTAAGCTGATTGGTATGTAATTCCCCAGGTTGTCCTTATTTCCCTTTTTATAGATGGGAACTATATTTTCCTTTTCCAGGCCTCTGGAATCTCTTGTCCTGCATGACTTTTCAAACATAATCGCTAATGGCTCAGACACCTCTTCAATCAGCTTCTTGAGTATTCTAGGATGTATTTCATCAGGCCCTGGTGACCTGAAGACATGTAACTTGTCTAAATTATTTTTAACTTTTTCTTTCCTTATTTTAGTCTCTGATCCTACCTCGGTTTCACTGGCATTCACTTTGTTATGTGTCCAATCGCTACTACCTTTTCTGGTGAAAACTGAAACAAAAAAGTCATTTAACACTTCTGCCATTTCCACATTTTCTGTTATTGTTTCCCCTCCCCGCATTAAGTAATGGGCCTACCTGACCTTGCTCTTCCTCTTGCTTCTAATGGATTTATAGGATGTTTTCTTGTTACCCTTTAGGTCTCTAACTAGTTTAATCTTGTTTTGTGCCTTGACCTTTCTAATTTTGTCCCTCCATTCTTTTATTTTTTGTTTATATTCATCCTTTGTAATTTGACCTAGTTTCCACTTTTTGGAGGACTCTTTTTTTTGAGTTTCAGATCATTGAAGATCTCCTGGTTCAATGAGGTGGTCTCTTGCCATACTTCCTATTTTTTGTACGCAGTGGGAGAGTTTGCTCTTGTGTCCTTAATAATGTCTCTTTGAAAAACTGCCAATTCTCTTGAACTGTTTTTCTATTAGATTTGTTTTCCATGGAATCTAACCTACCAACTCTCTGAGTTTGCTAAAGTCTGCCTTCTTGAAATTTATTATCTGTATTGTGCTGTTTTCCCTCCTACCATTCCTGAGAATCATGAACTCTACCATTTCATGATCACTTTCACCTAAGCTGCCTTCCACTTTCAAATTCTCAACCAATTCCTCCTTATTTGTCAAATCAAATCTAGAACAACCTCTCCCCTTTCAATTAAAATTAATGGTAGTTAGGCACCTATCTCACTTAGCCACTTTTGAAAATCCCACTAGGCACCTATCTGCATCCTAGGCACCTAAATAATACCTTTGTAAATCTGGCCCTAAGCAATTCAGCCACTTTTGAAAATTACTCAGGCACTTTTGGAATCTTTGCCCATGTGTACCAATTAAGTCGCACTCAAGCCCTCAAGCATATGTTATCTTATTTCGGTGGGGAGAGGGGGAGAGAGGTGTAGAACTTTTTTATAATTTCACACACAGTAGTATAACGAATGTTCCTTTAAACTTCCAAAGAAATGAGGAATCCAGCTCTTCCCATGCCATGAACTCCACTGGGCAGTTATTAGAAATGCTGATTTTTTTACCATTTTTTATAGAGCAGCTAGCACTGTGGAGCATCAGTCCCTGAGTGGGGCTTCTAGTCATTAGTGTAATGCAAATAACATAGAATGAAAACTGACTCTACAAAGTAGTTTTCCATATAACTTTGTTCTGACTCATTCAGCCTGGTGGAGAACCTAAATCTACAGTTATTTTTCAGGGAAGAAGTGGGCAGATGGCACATTTCATAGCTCTCAGAGTTTTACTACTTGATCTGTTTACGGACTGAAAATAAAGCATTTAAAGTAGACAGCAAAATATATTATGTGAGATGCCTTTGAGACAACAAAGGCTGAAAGATTTTCTGGTTAGCTCAAACTCTCCTCGTTTTTCATTCTCGGCCTTCATTAAAATAAGAAAATAAGCCAAAGCCTTTTTCTTCTAATTTAGGAGAAAGAATATGCAATTATGTACATACTTTTAAGTATGGCCACTATGGCTCACATTAAAACCTTACATTCATGAGGTGCAGTTCTGAGGATCAGTTCATAGCTAAAGCTGAGCTCCCTGAGATTTATGTGAACCTGAAAATTAATAAATTGGCATCTTAGTGGTAAAATATAATGGATAATTTCCTGCCTTTGCCAGCTGATCTATCTGGATTAGAGCCTGTAAAAGTTCAACTACAGGTGTCTTCACTGAATTTTTAAATAAGGAAATGATAATCCTTATACTGAGGAGTTTACTAAGCACTCTTTTGATTAATGTGACTAGCCCCATTGGGAAGCCATATGTGTAATCAATATTATAGACACATCCCCCATATTATTTGGAGAACTCCAGCTGTTATGTCACTTATTACAAATGTATCATTTATATTAATGAATATGATAATGCTGCTCTAAACTTTTAATCTATCAGAACTTGATTTTTATCAATCAGCCTGTCCATTTTGTACTCTACCAGTGCAAGAGAAACATTTGCGAGTTAATTAATTTCTTCAGAAGCAAAAGGTAGCTTCTTTTGCAGCATAAAATTCAGTAAGTTATCAGCACACTGGTATTCTGTGTTGGAGTTAGGAGAAGGAAATAACAGGGTTATAATTGCAGGGAGCATACTTTTTTCAGAACTATTCTTTGGACACTCAACTAGTCTTCTGGGAGTGCAAAACATTTTTATGCAGTGGCAGAACCAAAGCTTAAAGATGAACTGGAAAAATAATCACTGTTTCAAATGACAGATTAGTACCAGGATATGTGTATAGACTCAAATAGTATTGGGTAGACTGCAAAGGGCCTATTTGATCACTGACACACAAGAAATAAGATCATGCCTCCCAGTCCTATTCATGGACGGGCACCCTCCAGGCATATATCTCCCACCATCCTCCGAAAGTGGGGATGAGCCATCTCTGCGGCACCACTTGCCTCCCTCCATTCTGGATCCTCTAGAGGGTCTGCGCTGGAAAAGGGAGTGGAGATTGAATAGACTTGAAGGGAGACTAGGTTGGCTGTGGGGGCAGATCCAAGGGAATTCAAATCGTCCCTTCTCTGGCCCTGTGGAAATCAATTAAGAAAAAAAAGAAATGTAGTATATCCTTGTCCTATATTTTCTTTTCTTCAGAAAAATGACATCTTCCTTAGGATTCCAGAGGGACCCATATCTAAGGAACGGCCCTGGTAGCACAACTCCAGTGGAGTTTCATTGCATGGGAGATATGGGCAGCAATGCACGGGCAGAGAGAGGGAGAGGACTTTTACACAGATGATGCTGGCCTTCCATAGATGTCCTGGGGATCAATACATATCCCTGGATATGTGAGGTTTGGGGATGTCCCCAGTGGTCTTTTCTGCAAGGTGACCAAATACTACACCTCTTTCTCCCTGACAGGATGATGAGGAAGATATCTTTTCCAGGGAATCCTCATGGAGATTTTCTCCCTCTGAGATCTCTGTCACAGAAGGGGATGATCTTGCTAAGGAAATTCACTGTTGGATGAAGTCTCTTGCCCAAATATGTGGAAAGGATGTGGGGTAATGAGGAAGGGCTCCTGGCTAAAGAGCTCAGATTTTACATCAGGAACCTCTGTAAAAACTCCTCCCTGGCAGTAATATGGAAAGGGAACAGAGATTAGTAGTGGAATTGGCTAAGCAAGGAGATTTTGTTGAGGCTGTGTTCCACAATGGGTTTAAAAGATTGGTCTTGTCTGAGTTGGTCCTGCACTTATTTTTGTTTTAGAATTTCCATAGAATTAACTAACACTGAAATCTTTATGAGGAAACACTCTCTGTGGAATGGTGGGACTTGGCTGGCCAGTTCACAGTTGCAAATAAACACCTACTAATGCTATGGAATCTGAGAATCAGCTCCTGACAAATTAGAAAAATTCAGGATTTCCTCTTTGAAACCTAATGCAATGCTGTGAATGCAATTCCCTAGTCTGGGTTAAGTGTTAATGTCCTCAACTGTTGCAGGATACTAATGTTAGTCTAATCTCTGGTCTTGGAAATGAAAAGCAATGTCTTTGGGATATTGCACAGGGCTTTTCAAGGTCTTACTATTTTTTGTTAAATTTAATCAGGGAGTGTTAAAGGGCTTGTTAAGGATGCTGGCCTTTTTTTCATCAGTGTGACCCCAGGAAGATATTAGTAAATGTAACATAATAAGAAGATATTAATAAAAGAATATGATCATAACATCGACAGCAATTATGGAAAAACCTAATGAACCTGCCAAACTTATCATCAATGCTAGACATACAATATAAATCATGACATTGTACTGAGCCATGGATTATTTTATATTATAGCAAATTATATGGTCCTCATCCCATTTGAATCAATAAAAATTGCCATTTCACCTCCATAAACTTTCAGACAGTCATAATGTACCTTTTTTCTAAAAATATTGTTTCTGTCCTTTTACTGAACATCTACATTCTTGGAGTCTAATATCAGTGAAATTGCAGTGAATAATTGCCTGAGATATAAGAAATGCATTTACCTCATACATATATATTTTTCTACTTCATATACTGAAAACAATTATATATGTATATTCAGCCTTTTGTTTCTATTGTAAGCAATGCATAAACCTTCTCTAGCGAATGATATGAAAGAGAAATGTTTTCTCCATTTTTAGAAAGTGTAAAAGCTGCCAGCCAACGTTTTGTATACATCACGAATTATTTATCGCACTGTAGTCTTCCCTGACAACAAGACAATTGCTTCAATAATATAAAAACTAGAAAATGGCTTTTGCATCACAAATCTTAGTAGTACATAAAATAGAAAACAGAGTGCACCTATTGAACAAATAATATCATGCAGAATATATTTCTTTATAGCAAACTTTTTGAGTCCAGAAGATCATATTGCTTATGCCTTGTAAACGTTATAATTTCTTTTTATTTACTACTTTGAAAGAGCAATCTGTATTTTATACTTAGCAATAATGCACCATTACTAATGGGCACAATTTCTAATAAAGTCAGAAGTTCTCACTTTCTTTGGACACTGCTTTTAAAAAACAAACAAGCAAACAAAACAAAACCAAAAACTGAGCAAAAGGAAAGGAAAAATCTCAAAAAGAAAAGTCAGGGAGAAGATATAGGTCAACAGTGCCAGAGCACATAATGTAATACAAAACGGGGGGGGGGGGGGGGAGGATGGAACAGCTACTATATAAAGATTAAACTCCTTACTATGGCAATTTTGATCAACTACCAAAATGTATAATTTTAACACAGGCTGTGCCAAAAAGAAATTATTTTTCTGTAATCATGTTAAGCCCTAAAATGCATCTTTTAAAAAGATCTTTTATGTGCTTCTTTATAATGTAAAAGCCAGGGCCTCCAAATGATCAGACTGACACATTACAAAATGTAATGAGATGTTAGGCCAAGAAACAAATTACAGGCCTTGTTATTCCAGATGAATCCTAATCCAGCTTTTTTCTCAACAAACAAACAGACCCTGGAGGGTGGTGAATAGCTACTGTGTGCTTGTGCTCTAATGTCAAGCATTCTCACTGAGTTCTCTATTCTGTTCTAAACATGTTGCTGTAAGATTTTATTAATTTCACAGGGAATGAAAATTGCCCCAGGTACTAAAGCTCTAAGCTCTAGTAAAGTTCCAACCTAAGTGTTACATAGGGGTTTTTGTAAACCCTCTGCAATCACAATGCACTCTGTAAACTAAGGTGACCATACAAATCTATGGCATATATCAGGGATGGCGAAATGTGCTGACCCTCCAAGATGCTTAGGACAATCTTCAAAAGTTTGAGAGCTGAGGCAAGGCTGTCAAGGCTCAGCGTTTCAGCCCTGCGGCGGGGTGATGGGGCTAGGGGCTACTGCCCTGCAGGGTCAAGGGGTCTCAGGGCCTCAGCCTCACAAGGCACGCCTTCCGGGGCTCGGAGCTTCAGCCCTGCTCCCAGTGAAGCCCCAAGCCCTGGAAGGTGCCTCCCATGGGGCTGAAGCCCCAAGACCCCTCTCCCTGCTAGGCAGAAGTTCCTAGCCTCACAACCCTGCCACAGGGCAGAAGCCCTGAGCTCCCCCAAACAGTCTGGTAGGTCGAGAATGTGGGAGTGTGGGGGATCCGAGAGCCACACTTCAACTGTAAAACTTACAAGCCGCAGTTTGGCCACCCCTGGCATATATTGTCTCTGTAGCTCTCCCTACAGCTTTCAATGGGTATTTTCCTATTTTTTTCCCAATCTTACTTTCCTTATTGCTGACCAACCCAGGTGGTTTTTAAAGGTTTTCCCTAACCCCAAAGTTATGCAATGTAAAATCTGTTAACAGCAAAGCTAGCTAGAATCAGAAATCAAAAATGTTGCTTTCCTTCTCTATAGGAAGGTGTGTATCCCGTGCTTAAAAATGGATTTACGTATGCCAGCAACCTGAAGTACTAACATGCTCCTAAAAAGTGCATTTGCTTTACATTTCACTACATCTCTGGGTTTGACTGCATGTTTTTCAGCCGCTGGTTTAACACAAGAGCAAGGTCATCTGAGCACCCCATGTAGCTTTCATTTTCAACTGATGCAGAGTAAAGGACAGAGAAAGAATGCTCTATTTACTTCTGCCATCCTGCAGATCTGTTGGTGAAGGCTTAGAGGGGAAAATAATGTTGAAGATAAGAATTAAAGGTTGCTGAAGAGAAATCAGCCATGGAAAAGGGGTTCTTCGTTGTGTACCTTGCTGGATCCATCTGTAATAAGATATTGATGGAACATGACACAAATAAAGAAATATAATAGAGATAATCTTTTTATTTTGTTCAGTTTCTCATTCGCACAACAGCCACAATACTTTATTCTGGGTAATAAGGTACAATAGAGGAAGTATATGACACTTTCAGTTGTAGTGCTTTTGATAGATACAGGTTGTTACAGTAGAGGTTTATTATTTCATTTTTTCTTAATACAGAACCCAGTGCGGCTCCTACTGATGTCAAGGCTACAGGTTTGTCTGTATCAGAGATTCTGGTTGCGTGGAAACATATTAAAGAAAGTCTAGGAAGACCACAGGGATTTGAGGTATGAATACAGAATAACATAATAAAAAGCATTGTTATTGTTGCTAACATTGCATTTTGCTAAAGTGTGGAATGGTGAAACTTCAGTAGACATTATGCTCATAATAGATGACTATCTTTAGAAGAACAAGGGCTACAGAAAACACAGCTGGGGTACTGGCATAGCTTTTATTGCTTGTTCATGCTTTTAAATAGTCCATTTCTAGCTCTTATAGGGTCTCTAAGGGTACATCGACACTGGGGGGGAAAACGCTCTTTAGCAGTGAGTCTGAGAGCCCAGGTCAACTGACTTGGGCTCATGGGGCTCAAGCTGTTAGGCTAAAAACAGCAGTGCAAGTACGGCGGTACAGTCCGGTACACCGTACCAGCAAGATATTTATAGCCTGTATGGCATACTGGAAAGACACAGGAGGAGCTGGTGGCCTCACACCGGCAGCTCCTCTGGTGCAGCTGTACCGCCCACAGCCCCTCCCCATTCCCTTCCATGGAGCTGCATCTCCTTCGTCTGTACAGCTGCAGCCCTGCCAGAGGACAGGACTGGGGGGCGGGGCTGGGGGCGGTACAGCCCTGCCCCTCCAGGCCTGTCCTGAGTGGGGCTGCTGCTGTAATACACAGACAGAGGATAGAGGAAGGGCAGGGGGCAGGGCTGTGGGTTTTCCATGGAAGGGCAGGGAGCGGCACTGAACCACAGGGCTCTCCTAGGAACTGCAGCGGGGAAAGGAGCAGAACACTGGCAGTTCTTCCAGTGGCTGTACCGCTCCCAGCCCTGTTCTCCGGGGACAGATGGAAGAGACGCAGCTGCATGGAAGGGCAGGGGGTGGGGCTGGGAACGGTAGAGCTGGGCCGGAGGAGTTGCCAGCTTGGGGCTTCCCAGCCGCCCCACATTCTGCTCCTTTCCCCACTGCGGTTCCGAAGTCTCCGGCGCAGCAGGAGGAGGACAGAGCCCCCCCAGGTAATGTGGGATGGATCATGGGAGGGGCCGGGGAAACCTGGGGCCCCGGGGTGGGGGCAGGGTGGGGAGGAGTTACATGGAGGGTCACGTAAGGAGGTCATGTACCCCCCCTTTGCTGGTGCTCCCCCCCCCGATACCGATAAGAAATGGATTTTACTTGCACCACAGGCTAAAAATAGCAATATAGGCCAGGGCCGCTCGGGGGGGAGGGGCAATTTGCCCCAGGTCGCACAGGTGCCCCCACGAGAATATAGTATTCTATGGTATTGCAACTTTTTTTTATAGAAGGGGCCCCCAAAATTGCTTTGCCCCAGGCCCCTGGAATCCTCTGGGCGGCCCAGGTATAGGCATTCCCACTCAGGCTGGGTCCCTGGCTCTGATACCCTGAAAGAGGGGAGGGTCGCAGGGCCTACGATTCAGCCCAAGAGGGAATGTCTATACTGCTATTTTTAACCATGTAGTGCAAGCCAGAGTCAGTTGACCTAGGCTCTGAGACTGGCTGACTTAGGAGGGCGGGGGGTGTTACAGTGTAGACATATCCTAGATAGTCCAAAGGAGTTGAAAGAACTGCAAGTAAGCTAGTGTGATGACTTCACTGGCTACAGAAGTTTAAGTGTAGACAATTTTCAGGTCTAAGCAACCCATTCAAAATAGTTATTTACTGAGAGACATCCCTGTGCATGGCACTCCTTGAGCAAACATAGAAGACACAATCACTATCTCTAGTGTGCTTTCTTAGAGATTATTACTGTTGGTGATGGTTTGGGGGACATCTGCTGCACAGAAAATAGGGGGGTAGGTGCCATAAGGAGGGAGAAGACAGAAAATATCATGTTGCCTCTATATAAATCCATGGTATGCCCACATCTTGAATACTGCGTGCAGATGTGGTTGCCCCATCTCAAAAAAGATATATTGGAATTGGAAAAGGTTCAGAAAAGGGCAACAAAAATGATTTGGGGTATGAAACAGCTGCCATATGAGGAGAGATTAATAAGACTGGGACCTTTCGGCTTGGAAAAGAGAGGACTAAGGTAGGGATATGATAGAGGTTTATAAAATCATGACTGGTGTGAAGAAAGTAAATAAGGAAGTGTTATTTACTCCTTCTCATAACACAAGAACTAGGGGGCACCAATTAATAGGCAGCTGATTTAAAACAAACAAAAGGAAGTATTTTTTCACACAACGCACAGTCAACCTGTGGAACTCCTTGCCAGAGGATGTTGTGAAGGCCAAGACTATAACAGGGTTCAAAAAAGAACTAGATAAGTTCATAGAAGATAGGTCCATCAGTGGCTATTAGCCAGGATGGACAGGGATGGTGTCCCTAGCCTCTGTTTGCCAGAAGCTGGGAATGGGTGACAGGGATGGATCACTTGATGATTACCTGTTCTGTTCATTCCTCCAGGGGCACCTGTCTTTGGCCACTGTTGGAAGACAGGATACTGGGCTAAATGGACCTTTGGTCTGACCCAGTATGGCCATTCTTATATATAGAGACCTCAGTGTGCTTAGTGCCATGGCAAACACACCAATAAAAATCCTTTTAACCTTTCATTAAAGAAACAGAAAAGAAGGGAAAACAATTAAAGCATTTGAAAAGTAAAGTATTAAGTAAGGCTTTCATTTTAACAACATTCCTTGCTCACTTTGCTTTTAGCTGGAGAGTTTTTAGAAGGAAACAAAACCCATATTTGACAGTCTGGTAGATGGTATCAAAGATGGTATTAACAACTGTCCTTTCTGGGGAAAAAAGAATATGTTATTTGGGATGGACTGGAGCTGTTGTCATTGCTGCTAATGTTAAAATTCAATCCTGTTTCCTAAAAGACAGAGCAAAAGACAAACACACACAAAAGGGTACAGAAAAGAACAGCAAAGATAGAAAATGCTACTTCTGTCTCTGGTGATGACTTTCACCAGCAACCTCACTGATGGAAAAACACAGTCCCAGCATATAGCTGATCAGCCACTCCAAGACCCATCAAACGTACTAGCATCAGGCTGTTTAGGGCATTGCATTTAATTGCCTGTCTGGTTTCCTTCTCACAGCAGTGTGGCAAAATATGCAATATTGGCTGGCTAAGTCAGACTTTTATTAAACAGAAGGCAAAGAGAGCAAGAATGAAAAGGAAAGAAATAAGGTGGAGAAGGAAAAAGACACAGCTGGCGGGGGCGAGGCAAAGACTCACATCCCAGGAAGTGTTTGGGTTTTAGCCAGAGCCATGGCAGTGTCATCTGGGTGTCTCTCTCTCTGGCCCAGTCTGGTCAGGACATCAATCAGGACTAGTACAAAGAAGGTCTGGGGTTCCAGGAGATGGTCGCGTGGCAGCCGTGATGATAAAGCTTACTACAGTGGTTGTTGACAGAAAGCTGTTTCTTCTGCTAATTGTCCCCAAAAGTCTTTTCTTCTCAAGAATCTCAAAAGGGAGTGTTGGGTGGAATAGTCCATCCTCTAGTTATCTTGTCTACCAATAGACCCAATTTCTAACACACGATTTTTGGTTCATTGATTTCCAGTCTTCTACTCCTCTTGTTTACCAGTCATAATCTTAACAGAGTCCTTGAGTTGTATCAGCTAAACCCTTTTTGTTTACATTAATTCCATCTCTGTATCCATCTTACGTCTTTTCTTAAACAATTTTATATAACAGGTCATTGTGACAATTTATGAACTTTCACTCACTTTTTATAGTTGAGCTTACACTTAGAGTAAATGTGTACGCCCAGTTATCACAACAGGACTCAGGTCCTCCCAACTGGGACATGAGCACAGATTTGAGCTTGTGGTTCAGGATCATTTTTATCTTTAACCCTAAATATGGGCTGCTGAAACTTGTTTAACTAAAAATCAATAAATCAAAAGTAGCATGTCTGGACTTGGCCAAGGAAATAATGGTATCCTAGTATGCATTGCTCTTGTTGTAAATAGCATCCTAAACCCAATTTTTGAGCTGCATTTATTTTCATTTTAGAATCTAAAGAAAATCATAATCAGTTCTGAAGCTTTCAAAAGTATTGGAAGAGCCATTATCAAGCAAATATATAAGAACTGCAACTTACACCTCCTTATCTTTCCCAGTTATTAAATTTGAGTGAAACCGAGATGGAGCTGGTACAGAGTTATGTGGGTTTTTAAAACATATTCATATCTGATACTCACAGTTCAGAGATTCAGTTAGAAATACAGTTGGATTACAGGAGTTGCATTAATTGCCTCAATCTGCATCCAGGTTGTTTCCACTTTATGAAAACATGTTACTGTGTAGCATCGACAGACCCCAGTCGTCATGGGCGGGATCAAAACTGGGACCTCTGTAGCTAAATGCATGAGCCTCTACTGCGTGAGCTAAAAGCCATATGCCCTTTAGCTAAGGCTGTAGGACAGACTCATTAATCTCTAAGTGGTCTCAGTGTCACTAGATGGGACAGAGCACCACGATCCAGGAGGTGTGTGGGTTACAACTGCATTAGGGTCTGGCAGCAATAAAGCATGGCGCTTAAGCATATGCTTAACCATGCGTGCTTAAGCCCTTTTGACTTCAGTGGGTGTTGGACCAGGCAATAAGTACACAATTCAGAGGAATCATTTTTAGAGAGTTCATTGTTCTCATATTCCCGTAGTTAAAAACATGTCTGTTTCCACCTTTCTCAGTCACTCTTTTATACTGTTATCCACTCGAGTGAAGTTCCTGGAAGTCATGATACAGATGCCCAGATATTCCATTTCGTCCTGAACCAAAGTCCCAACTGCAGAAAGCAGTTTTAGGACAATAATGAAAGAGGATTCTAATTGCATTCAATTAGATATAAAGAAATATCATATTTAGACTAGTTTCATAGTCCAATCCAATATACACAAATGTATTGGCTTTGCCTGTATTACTGCTTCTAAAGATCATGCCAAATATCTTAAGGCCATATTGTACCATCTCACACAGTAAAACTCAGAGAGAGAAACAGAAGAGGGTAAACTCTGGTAATGGAGCCAGTGAGATTTCCTATGAGAGCTCTTCCTGGGAGGAAAGTGAAAGGGGGTCATGTCCTCCAAACCCCAGAGATCCTGGGGATGTGCAGTAAAAGGAAGTTCCAGCCACGCCCAGGGGATTGCCTATCCATTCTTGTGTCCATTCTCACCACCAGCACCACAGCTTACTCAGGAATCATGATGACATCAGCTAACCCCATCATGCTTGTCCACTTTTTTTTTTTTTTTTACTCCCTGGAGGAGTGAAAGTGCAGAACAGATATTAATGATGTTACCAGCTGTTTTAACCTTAGCTAGATTTTCAGCTGGAAACACCACCAGTTTTGGAGGGAAGCAAGCAGCCCTGTCTCCATTTTCCAAGCCTCATCCTAACCATGCAGTGGTTATGCAGAGGTCCATGTTGTGGCTAATGGGTAGGAATGGGGAAGGCTGATATGTTGGCTCCCCTCTCCCTTTTGCATTTTTCTGTTTCTGTGGTCCCCTTCCACTCCTCACTGCAGTAAGTGCATCTTTTCTATGTATTTGTGTTCCCAGATATGTTTGTGGATCTGTCCATTGTAGTCATACCAGTCAGTGAACCTGATCTGTCTACCCAGATCTTTGTTTATTATTATCCTGTGTTTCATTTACCATGTAATTCTCCACAGTGAATTCTGCAAACCACTTGTCAGTCCTGGCTTGTAATATTGTAGTCACGCTCCTCCTTTGTGTTGAACGTGCCCCTTTCCCTATGCACATGACTTGCTACTATCCGGAAAAGTTGATACCATACTGTGTTTCTTTTATTATAGCTAACTGCTATATAAAGAGAACAAAATTATACCTAATACAGATTGTAGTGGCACTGCAAATGTACCTCTCTCCATTCTGAAGTGTTTCCACTCACTAGTAACCTTTGTCTTCAATCTCCAAGATAGCCTTTTATCCTCTGAAATAACTCACTCACTACACCCTGCCTTTTAATCTCAAAAACGAGGCTTTGTGTAATACCCCCCCCAAAATTGATATCTATATAAATTATGGCTACTATTTTTCCCCTGTTCTTATCCCATTGATGTCACTGATTCTCAGAATGTTCTGAGATTTATCTCCGCCTTTCCACATTTATTCTGACTTGAATAAAATAATTAGACTTTTATTTCCCAAATGAAAATGTTTTCACTAATGATGACAACTCTTTCTAGAAGAATATAGCCTTGAAATCTTCTTCTTTTTTGTTGGTCTGTCATATAATGCTGCTTTATATAGCAATGAACATGTTAATTTGTTTGAGATGGTTTCAAGTAGGTAGTTGACTGGGCTCTCTTCAGGTCAGGGACTGTGTCTTCCTCTGTGGTTGGAATGTCCTTAGCACATCTGGAGTGCAGTCTAAAACAAAAAAAACCAAATAATGGAGATATCCCATCTCCTAGAACTGGAAGGGACCTTGAAAGGTCATCAAGTCCAGCCCCCTGCCTTCACTAGCAGGACCAAGTACTGATTTTGCCCTAGATTCCCAAGTGGCCCCCTCAAGGATTGAACTCACAACCCTGGGTTTAGCAGGCCAATGCTCAAACCCCTGAGCTATCCCTCCCATAATAAATATTACCTGCTTCAAGTGCTGTGTTAGCTCACTTGCAGAAATGAGGTTGGTTATTATTATTATTATTATTGGTGGTTATTACTACCGTCTTCTTGTGCTGTGGGATCCAATGTTCCTCCCACACCAAGGGTGCTGGGGAAGGGAGGGTGGAATCCACTTTTTGGCACAGGCCTCCCCGCCCCTGCCCCTCCTCTTCCCCCCAGAGGCCCTGCTCAAACCTCGAGCCAGGCCAGCAGCTGGAGCCCAGACAGTGTAGGGCACTGCAGCATGGACCCTCCACTTGCCTGGGGTGGGGGAGGGGGACCAGAGCTGCCTGGCTGCATGGCACTTACCATGGCCGGGCTGCAGCTCCAAGGCCCCATCCCCTGGCAGGACCCGAGTCAGGGAGAACCATGTGGGCAGCTGTGGGGAGCCACTAACCCTCCACATGTCATGGGCAGGGGGCCTGCGGGGAGGGACACGGGCCAGGGCCTGCTCTTGGCCACCCCACCCCAGACAGGTGGAGGCAGTGCTCTGGCTTTTGGCTTGGCTGGGGGTGAGGCCTTGGGCAGAAGGGGCCACAGAGGGACCCGCCCCACCCACACACTTTTGGGAAGGCTCTGCCACTTCTATCCCACACCCAACCCCTGTCCAAAACTTCCCTCAGACAAAGGAGCATTTCAGTGAATAGCTCCAGCTCTTCCTCACCCTACCAGCCTCCAGTAGAGTTTTCAGCTGAGCAGACCTTATCCTGTCAAGCAGGAGAATAAGACTTACTCCCTCACATCCCCAGAAGGCCAAGCAAGAGGCAATGTAATCCAAAGATAGTATTATTGACTCACTCACTTGAAGTGGAGAGATTTAAATGGCGAGCGGCTAATGGTTTGGAGGACTAGCGTAGGTCATTGACTCTAGTCTCCATTTAGGCTTGTAAAAAAAACCACATAGCTCACCCCATGTGACTGGCAATTTCTATTAGTAAGTCCCAGAAGTGCAACAGGAAAGGGTCTTGGATTGAGAATCATTGGCAACAAATTCAAAAATAGCTTGTAAAATGCCTGCCCTCTCCCGTGGTCTATTTCCCTTCACATCCCTAAGAACTAATTTAATTCACAAAAGATTTTTAAAGTATTATTTTCCCTGGCACATTGTTCACAGTGAAATGACATGGTGCTGGCTTAATCCATGAACAGCAAACAAAAACTGCCTGAAAATCCAGCTACTTTGTAAAAGGCGAGTTTGCTAAATGTTCTAGTTACAAGTAATTCCTCATGAAGAATAACTGCAGCCCACAGGTAAAATGTTGCCCTCGTGTTCAAATGCTATTGAACGATGAGCAAAATGACTTGAAAACATCAAAATAACAGCAAGATGCTACATTCTCATGCCTCAATTTGTATTCTGCCTGTGGTCAGTACAACAGTGACAGTCACCTCTTTGGTCTTCACATTTCCTGTTTGTTTAGCAACAGCATTATTAACTAACTGTTTTACCTTTTGAATGTTTGGTCTCATGTCAACGAAAGTGACAGAATAGTTACTAGAGATGGACAAATCAGCAATGACCCAGTTTCAACTCCATCCCTTTTTGCACTTTGTATTCCTGAAAGGCAGCGCTAACAGTTGTCACACAAGTTTTATGCCAAGCTTGTTGTGTTCATTTACATCTTCCAAAGCACACATTATTTCTGGCGTCAGTGCAGATTTGTCAGCAGCCCCTGACCTTACTACAAAATATGCCAACACTGCGTTGATAAATAAAGCCAGTTTGTAAACTTCCACAAAACAGTTCAAATAATCGAAGACGTGAACAAATGCGCATCAAAGTTTGCTTGACAGCAGCTGTTTACCAGACAGACTGATTTAATTTTTTTTTATGGGGACTTTGGAAAAACCTGCAGCAGAAGTGAAAAACAGATATGGAGCCAGAACCAACAAGAACAGTTAGTGCAGGGGTTGTTTTCCTTTCCGTAGGGTGTGTGGCTAACACCTGGTTTTGGAATCTATAACAAAGAGAAAACTAGCTCTTGGCCTCAGGCATTATTTGCATTCCACCCATTGCTAATGAGGAAAAAATTGAAAACCTAATCAGTTGGCAGGAATAAGGGCTTTGGTCTTGATTTTTTTCACCCTTTTCATTTCTGAAGAGTTAAGGGTTGAGATTTAAATCACAGACAAGATCACAAAGCTGTTGTGTCAATGATTGAAATTCCCCCAAGAGTTAATATCTTGAAGCTCAGATTAGACCTAGTTCAAAGATCACTTTGCCAAACAGTAAATTCAGGGAATACGGAGTATCATTTTCAGATAGGGTTACTGAACATAATGACTATTGCTTATGTCCGATTTGTCCTGTCAAAGAACAGCATCTGACAGTGGTGTTCTTCTGTGCCCTGACATGAACTTCATGTATACCAAAATTTTTACACCACCTGAAAGAAAAATTGTGTCTACCTAGCTGTCTCATCATAATCATGCAATATTTAGTGCACAATATATTTTAGGGAAATTTGGGACGTGCCTAGGTGTGTGATGTGTATTTCCATCAGAGGTTGGAAAAGCAATATAAAAAAGAAGAACTAGTATTTCACCAGTATAAATGCCAATTATCTGGATTTCACTTGAGGGCTGGGGGTGGATGAATTTCTCCATGGATAAAATAGTCAATAAGAACAATCAAATGGTTTTACAGATAGTTAGAGTAACACTCAATGCAGTCATACAAGGATTTAAACTGTTGCAAAATTCTAGACTTTTGCTGCAGCATGAAGGTCCAATCCAGTTTCTTTTCAAATCTCTAGTGGGAGCTGGATCAGATCCCAAATCTCTAGAGAAAAGTCTGTCTGTTGACTTTTCCATTCTCTTTGCAAACTCTCTGTAGCCTGCTACTCAAACTGAAGGGCTGCTGGTCCTAAAAGGGATTGCTGGATATTTTATAACTACCAACCACAAATATTTTAAATTAGGGGGAAATAATCATATTCCCTTATTTCACTAAAGGTGTGGTTTCGGATATAGGGTTTTGCCCCACATTTATACATAACATTTGAGACTCCACTGCCAAAGAGAACTCAATAGTGTTTATTTTTGCTTTACAGTCAATAATTGCTTTTTTTGGCAATTGGGGTGAAGAACTAGTGATTCACCTTCCTTTTGTCAGTAACGCCTAGTTTTCTTTTACTGTCACTGAACAATGGTCATGATAATAGTTCAAGAAGATACAAGAGGCGGCAGCTGTTCATGAACGCTCAAGAACTTATCACAGTTTCCTCAATACATTTTAACTCTTCAAACTGTCATTTCCCAGGAATCCAAGCAGTTTTTCTGTGCAGCTTCTAGATAACTTTGTGGTTTATGAACACGTACATACATATACATGAGCTCCTCAAGTTGAAATGGGAAGATTTGGAGAGAAGGGCAGTTGACAGGCAAGGATGGCAAATGTGGGTAGCCCAATGTGCAGCAAAGCACGGGGTGGACTATGGTCTAAGGACATACATATGAGAGAGATTGTGTTTGTGACCAATGTTACTTTAACCGTTTTTATTTTTAAAAGCATGCAGGCTTTCCTGCTTGCTTTTTACATTACAGAAATATCAGGCTGGGACATCCCTAGTTTTTGCAGCTAAGTGCATGGGACTGCAATCTGTGCTCATTAAGAAGGGAAGTGTTTAGTCAGATTGTTTAAAACTTTGCTAAAGGAGCAGTCACCTTGAATATTTTTGAAATTGATTAATTTTAGTAAAATTTTATTTTCCTTTCTCCCTACTGATGTTTAGAAGTGTGCTTGAGATAAGCATGAGAGCACCACCACCAATCATAGTGTACAGTGGTGCCAACTCTCATGACATTAGCTGTTTTTCTTGAAGCCCCAGCTCCTAAAATAATGTAATTACATGAAAATTCCAGCTTTCAGTTTTAAAACGAAAGTTTGTAGCTCTTATGGCTGCAGAGAAAAGTTTGACCAAAAAATGTGACCGAAGTGCATCCTAAAGGTTCAAAAACAAAGTAAATAAATAGAACACAAAATGTATCAGTTTGTGGCTGGCTTTGCACAAATTGGTTTCCCTAACTGCGGAGGGGCGATAGATGGGACGCATATTCCAATTCTTGCACCAGCCCAGCTAGCCTCCAAGTACGTAAATCGGAAGGGGTATTTCGAGGGTGCTAAAGGGGTTGGCGGATGTGATTGCAGAGCCATTGGCCATTATCTTTGAAAACTCATGGTGATCGGGGGAGGTCCCAGATGACAGGAAAAAGGCTAATGTAGTGCCCATCTTTAAAAAAGGGAAGAAGGAGGATCCGGGGAACTACAGGCCAGTCAGCCTCACCTCAGTCCCTGGAAAAATCATGGAGCAGGTCCTCAAGGAATCAATTCTGAAGCACTTAGAGGAGAGGAAAGTGATCAGGAACAATCAGCATGGATTCACCAAGGGCAAGTCATGCCTGACTAACCTAATTGCCTTCTATGAGGAAATAACTAGGTCTGTGGATGAGGGGAAAGCAGTGGATGTGTTATTCCTTGACTTTAGCAAAGCTTTTGATACGGTCTCCCACAGTATTCTTGCTAGCAAGTTAAAGAAGTATGGGCTGGATGAATGGACTATAAGGTGGATAGAAAGTTGGCTAGATCAGCAGGCTCAACGAGTAGTGATCAATGGCTCCATGTCTAGTTGGCAGCCGGTATCAAGGGGAGTGCCCCAAGGGTCGGTCCTGGGGTCGGTTTTGTTCAATGTCTTCATTAATGATCTGGAGGATGGTGTGGACTGCACTCTCAGCAAGTTTCCAGATGACACTAAACTGGGAGGAGTGTTAGATACACTGGAGGATAAGGATAGGATACAGAGGGACCTAGACAAATTAGAGGATTGGGACAAAAGAAACCTGATGAGGTTCAACAAGGACAAGTGCAGAGTCCTGCACTTAGGACGGAAGAATCCCATGCACTGCTACAGACTAGGGACCGAATGGCTAGGTAGCAGTGCTGCAGAAAAGGACCTAGGGGTTACAGTGGTCGAGAAGCTGGGTATGAGTCAACAGTGTGCCCTTGTTGCCAAAAAGGCTAACGGGCACTTTAGGCTGTATAAGTAGGGGCATTGCCAGCAGATCGAGGGACGTGATCATTCCCCTCTATTCGACATTGGTGAGGCCTCATGTGTGTCCAGTTTGGGGCCCCACACTACAAGAAGGATGTGGAAAAATTGGAAAGAGTCCAGCGGAGGGCAACAAAAATGATTGGGAGGCTGGAGCACATGACTTATGAGGAGAGTCTGAGGGAACTGGGATTGTTTAGTCTACAGAAGAGAAGAATGAGGGGGGATTTGATAGCTGCTTTCAACTACCTGAAAGGGGGTTCCAAAGAGGATGGATCTAGACTATTCTCAGTGGTACCAGATGACAGAACAAGGAGTAATGGTCTCAAGTTGCAGTGGGGGAGGTTTAGGTTGGATATTAGGAAAATCTTTTTCACTAGGAGGATGGTGAAGCATTGGAATGGGTTACCTAGGGAGGTGGTGGAATCTCCGTCCTTAAAGGTTTTTAAGGTCAGGCTTGACAGAGCCCTGGCTGGGATGATTTAGTTGGGAATTGGTCCTGCTTTGAGCAGGGGGTTGGACTAGATGACCTCCTGAGGTCCCTTCCAACCCTGATATTCTATGCTTCTATGATTTCTCTATGGTTCTCCAGGCGCTTGTGGATCACTGTGGGCGTTTCATTGACATTAACGCAGGCTGGCCTGGAAAGGTGCATGATGCATGCATCTTTCAGAACACTGGCCTGTTCAGGAAGCTGCAAGCCTGGACTTTTTTCCCAGACCAGAAGATCACTATAGGGGAAGTCGACATGCCCATTGTGATCCTTGGAGACCCCGCTTACCCTTTAATGCCCTGCCTCATGAAACCCTACACAGGGAGACTTGACAGCAGCAAGGAGTGGTTCAACAACAGGCTGAGTTGGTGCAGAATGTCTGTGGAATGTGCTTTTGGCCATTTAATGGGCCGCTGGCACTCTTTGTATGGGAAGCTGGACCTGGCCTATGACAACATCGGTTATATCCGTGTGCTGTACCCTCCATAACATTTGTGAAGGGAAGGGTGAAAGATTCACTCATGCATGGAACTCGGAAGTTCAACACCTGGAGGCTGAATTTGAACAGCCAGAGAGCAGGGCTATTAGAAGGGCCCAGCACAGGGCTGCAAGGATTAGGGATGCCTTGAGGGAGCAATTTGAGGCTGAAAGCCACCAGTAATGTTTGGTGCCCTGCACAGGAGTGATGTGCAGTGGTTCCAATGTTAGTAGGAATCTGTGCTTGCTACACTGACTTGCAGTGCCTGTTGCTTTCCTGGGCTAAGGTATCTTTTACTTAATGTAATAATAAAGAATGTTTTCAAAGCCAAAAAAAGCCATTTATTTAAAATAAAATTCATTTATTGAAAAGAAACGCAACTGCTTGGGAAACAGAAAGGGCAAGGGAGTGGGGTGGGGAACAGTTCAATCACAGATTTGTGTATGTCCTGTTCTCATACTCAGCCTTCCTGTCTGGAGTGCTGTGCAATGAGTGCTGCACTTCAGGCTGACTAAAATGCATGGTGATGGGGGTTGAGTGCAGTGGGTAAGGGTCATAGTTTGCAGGGCTGGGTGGTGAAGCTACAGGTGTTGGAGACAGCTGGTGGTGATAAGAACCCGGATGTTGGGGAAAGTGGGTTGAAGGTAACATGGAAGCACAAGGGAAAGAGTTTTGGGACAAGGGCTGCAGGGGCAGGGGGCAGGCATGGTAGTGCTCCCCTGCATGGCTACAAGCATCTGGATCGAGTCCTCTTGGCGCTTCACGATGCTTATTAGCTGCTCCATGCTTTGGTGCCGGTGCGCTGCATTCTGCCGGCGGAACCTCCTTTCACTCTCCTGCCATTCCTGCACTTTTTGATTTTCATTAAATGACTGCTGCATAACTTCATGCAGCATGTCTTCTTTGCTTTTATGTGGCCTCTTCCTAATTCTTTGGAGTTTTTCGGCTGGTGATAACACGGACGGCTGAGATCTCAAGGTTGCATCTGTAAAGACAAAATGCAACACTTAACAGAGGCAGCATTGTTCACAACAGACAGAGCAATGATTCACCCATACTTAAAGACAAGCACAGTCTAACGATAGCAGAATTTGCCCATCCCAAAGCGAGCACACATAACCCACAGGAGCCCCAAAACAGTGAGTAAGCATAGGGTCGAGGGGGACTGATTGTTTCATGGCCATACTGTCATCTGGGGTTCTGTGCCTGGGGGAGAGCCAACAGCTGCAGGGGGCCCCTATACTGAACATTGTCCCCACATTTTCCATAGGATGAGTTCGTCCTGGAAGATATCTCGCTGCTGAGGGTGACCTGGGATGCAAGGGAGGGTCTTCTACTACAATGTGGCTTCTGCCCTGGCCCATATGCAGCTTGCCTGTGTGCAGCAATGGTCCCCCCGCCCCTCACGATACAGTGGCACGGACATGTTAGGCTGACTGGGACAAGGAGTACAGTAGTGCTCCCAAGGAACCTGCGCAAGCACATTGCCCAGCTTCTGCATGAGACCTTTGAAGAGATCACTGAGGCCGATTACCGCGATGTGAGCGAGCACATCAATGCCCTATTCTGCATCTAGGCATGCACGCAGCCCTAACCCTCCTTGCCCCAAGAGCCCGCACCAAACAGCTTCCTTCCCAAAATAAAAGCCGCTTACCGGGCACCTCCTCTGGTGTTTGTTCTTCCCCAAGCACCGGCCACTGCGACTGGCTACCTTGCTCCTGGCTTGAAAACAGCTCCTGGCTGCATGCATCTAGGGATGCCGGGGTGTCTCCCTCCTCCTCAGCACCCTTGCTCACACTTTCCTCCTCCTTCTGCCTTGTTGAACTGGGCTCTGAAGTGTCCATGGTGGTCCTTGGAGTGGAGGTGGGGTCACCCCCCAGTATTGCACCCAGCTCTTTGTAGAAACAGCAGGTTGCGGGGTCAGCACTGGAGTGGTGGTTTGCCTCGTGGGCTTTGCGGTAGGCACTCCACAGCTCCTTCACTTTAACCCTGCACTGCAGTGCGTCCCATTCATGGCCCCTTTCCATCATGTCCCTTGATATCTGCCCAAAGGTATCGTAATTCCTACAGCTGGAGCGCAGCTGGGACTGGACAGCTTCCTCCTTCCAAACACTGATGAGGTCCAGCACCTTGCCATTGCTCCATACTGAGGATCGCCTGGCACGTGGCTGCATGGTCACCTGCAAGGATTCACTGAGAGCACTCCACACCTTGCTGAGCAAACAGGAAGGGGATTTTCAAAATTCCCAGAGAATTTAAAGGGTGGGTCTGATGGTTGGACACCTGAGGGCAGGGCAGTAGAGTTCAAAGTGATGACCAGTGTGGCTAGAACATAAGTTCTTCAATGTGAGGACCATCTCTATACTATACATTGCCTAACACAGTGTGGCCTCAATCAATATGTGCTACTGTAATACGAATAAGTAAATAAACGTAAATGTCTGCACAAGGGGCAAAGCATAGTGAAATTCAGGCCCATGGAGTGGACAACTGTCTCATGACTGATTGATTCTTCCATGGCACACTGGGCCTGATTAACCATTGTCTTTCTCCAATGGTTGTCAGTGGTATTACTCCAGGATAAAATTGGAGTAATTCAGTGGTGACTCAGGCCCATTATACCAACCACCGCTGACTACAGTTAGGGCTGCTCCATGGGCTTGTACTTTATGTTTTATTTTTCATATGAACCTCTGGATTTCTTTGGTTTGCTATTATCTTGGACACTTTCCCAAGAGCACAGTACTGTATTATCCCCTGACCTTTTCTCAGAGGCAATCTTGTTAGAGAAATATGAGTAACTTATTCTGAAACAACTAACCTAAGGGAAAGGTAAAAAGGTGGAATAAATGCAATGGATAGAGGTATGATGCAGAGATAGCGGCATGATACATGGATAGTGGTCTGCTAAATATAAACCATTCAAATGGTTGTTTAGTGATCGCTTCTGTTGAGGGGAGACCTGAATCCTGGAGAGTGATGTAATCTCACTGCTGTCTGAGTGGGATGCCATTGATAGACCTATAGGAGAAAGAGTTTCTTTTTTATTATGATGTCTTATAAATATTAGATACCTGAGTCTGAAGGGAAGCAGCTATTCAGAATTTTTATCTGAGTAGTGTAATCTTTTAGAGAATATGACAAGCTCAATGCAGCTATGAACAGTCATGGACTTGTATCCAGAAAAGGTAGCTTTAGCTTTTGTGTGTAGAAAGGAGTGGCAGAGGCATGCTTTCTAAATTACATTTGTCAGAAACCTGCTTCTATCTGAGTAACTAAAGCTGACTCCCCTTCTCTCCGTTCCCTCCCCCAGCAATGCTATTTCTATAAGATTAACCCACTACAAGATTTTCTTAGATGTTCTGTCATCTCTTATTCATCACATTGACACAGATCTTGTGGTTGGGCATTATGCATTATGCAGGGCCATTGTGCCACTTCTTCAAATGATTCAGTCAAAGCTTTCCCAGGTTGTATGGTAAATGTTTTTGATGACCTATGAGAGGTGAGCTCTCCTTGAATTCTTTAAAGTTCTTATTCTGTCAGCACTTCTTCTCTGCTGTTGTGTCTAGCTAGTCACAACATCTCATGCTGGCAGAATGTGATGCATTGCATTTCAATGATGCTGTGAGTAATAATGTGATACGCTGACTCTAGACATCTGGAGAGGTGTGACAAGCACCACTCATGTGTGAGCTGAGGTTACAATTCCCACATGTTTAAAAGGACCTGTTAATTTGATGACAGGAGGGGCTTCCAAAAAAAAGCAAGCAATAATAAATAAAAAGGAAGTTTCACAAATGCCTAGATTAATCCTCCAAATGGTCACTCATTGGCAGGTTGGTTACTGGAAAGATATGGAGCAGGAAGAAGCATCAGAAAAAGTCAAAACTGAAGGAAATGAGTCATCCATCGTTTTGACAGGATTAGAAGGAAACACATTATATCACCTAACAGTGAGGGCGTACAATGCTGCAGGATATGGACCACCGAGTACCACAGTCCGTGCAGCCACCAAGAAATCCCGTAAGTGACCTGGATTCTTTTCTGTGTGTGGAAAAAAGTCTTACCCGCTCTGGATTTCTCTTTAACTGGGGTATATAGTAAGCAGAGCTGGTACATAGTTTTGATTCATGGCTATGCTTCTGTGCTTCGATCTGAATTTTAAACTGACATGGCAAAATTTGCATTCACAACAGACAAATGTTATCTTCCTGGAAAACAAGGCTAAGCATTTTTGACACAGAAGAGAGATAAAAGGATTCAGGTTCATAAGCTCTATACTGTAGCTATTAAAATGACACTCCTAGAGCGAAAACCACCTTGTTGGACTCCAGCTAGAGAAGGAAGCCTGTGAATGCAGCCAACCATAAATGTAAAAAAAGATTAAAATGCTCACCAAGGTTTAAAATAGCAGAAGTATGTTTAAGTGCATGGTATCATTTTATTCTTCTTTTTGCTCAGCTCCCAGCCAGGCACCAACCAATATTATGTGGATGCAAGATGGCTCTCATGTGTCTCTGGGATGGGAACCAGTTAGACCTCTAGCAAATGAATCTGATGTAATGGGATACAAGGTCAGTCTTGGCTCTCTCTCACTCATCTTCCAAATTACCCTTTTCTTTCTTGCTTGCTTTCTATATTGTACAGGTCATCTGCAATCTTGTTCCCTCCAGATATATATTAAAAAAAGCATTGAAAAAAACTAAATGTCCCAGTACTTCTCTATGTAGTATTTTCCAAATGGTGATTGTCAACTGCTGATTATAAACTGAGTATGCACCTTCTGAGGTGATTACTCCATCACATCTGGTCCAGAAGTGGCTATTAATAAGACCAGCCTGCAGTGAAATACATGATAACACTTCAATTTAATTGTGTTTGCAGTAAGATTTAGAGAAATGCAGAAGGATAAAGCATCTTAAATACCATTAAAATTAATGTTTTTAATAGAGCAGAAGTACAAATATTGAGATTTGTTATGATTATGTTGGTGGTATTCAGCAATCTGTGACTGTAACATCTGGCATTTTAAGTTTTTGAAGTTTTAAAAAGTGAAAGGTGAAAAGAGCCATAAGTAACACATAATATAAAATGGGAAAATCATAAGAATCCAGTACATTCTTTTAAAGCAAAACAAAAATTTAAGTGTGTGTGTGTGTGTGTATTCTTTGTAATTATATTTTGAAACATACATACATACATACATAGTTATACGTATAGAATACCGTGCCTGGGTACTCTCTGTATCCCTGCAAATATCATATCAGGAAAGTGTAAATTGGTTTGGATAAAATAGAAACTACCTTAACCTTTATCAAAATGTTTAAGGTTCAGAAAAAGTTCAGGTAACTTCTTTACATTTTCTCTAACCTTGTCAGTTTTGTCTGGGAATAGATGTCTACATACTGAAATGCTTCAAGGACAGCTACATATGCACTTGTATTTCTCACTGAACCAAGACAAGGGTGCACTGAATTTTACAAGGGGGGGGGCAAATCCTCAGTTCAGCTCAGGGCCCCCAGAGGATTCAAGGGGCCTAGGGTCTTTGGCGACGGGGAGCCCCTGCCGCCAAATTGCCGCCGAAGACCCGGCACTTCGGCGAGGGGCCTGGGGCAGAAGGACCCCCTGCCGCGGGTCTTCAGAGCACTTTGGCGGCGGGTCCTGGGGCGGAAGAACCCCCTGCTGCCGAATTGCTGCCGAAGACCTGGAGCGGAAGAAGCTCCGGGGCCCCGGGAGCGAGTGAAGGACCCCGCTCCAGGGGCCCTGAAAAACTCCCGTGGGGGCCCTTGCGGGGCCCGGGGCCTGGGGCAAATTGCCCCACTTGCGTGCCTCCCCCACCCCCTCCCAGGCGGCCCTGGTTTAGTTAGTTGGCTGGTTTACACCTGATGAGGCTCTACTTCAGAGTATCTTCATTCAGTTTGAAGCTGGATACCCAGAAAATCTGGATATCCATGTGAATTTTTTGATATGTATCTGAATCAAACTTTAACCTAAAAATATTTTTGAAGTTCGCTTTCACTTCAGTTAGTGTCTGTGTGGTTACTCCAAACTGGAGGACAAATACTGAAACTTCATTATTGGCCTGATCCAATAGCCAGCCGTTCAAGTGAATGGAGTCTTTCCATTGATTTCAATGGACTTTGAATTGGGCTCTGTCTTTGACAGTATTTTGAAAAAAAACTTCAGGAAAAAGAAAGAACAAGTTCTCGATTTAAAGATGAAGCGTCAAATCCTCCAGTCCTTCCTCAAGTCCTTTCTCAGGCAAAGTACTTTTTGCCTTCAATGTCAACTTTGCCTGAGTAGAGTCCAGTATTTAACCTAAAATTATTGTAGTGATTCTAAAGCTCCTGTATCATCCATAGGTCTTGTTTAGGCAAGAAGGCCACAGCAATAGTCAAGTAATTGAAACACAGAAAACCTCTGCAGTGGTTCTTCTTCCTGATGTTGGTGTCTATATCATAGAGGTTTGTGCAGTCAGTGAAGGAGGGGATGGGACTGCCAGCTCCCAAATCAGAGTACCGTCTTTTTCAGGTAAGTTCACAATTATATTTTGAATACAGGCCTGTCATGTTTTTAAAATGACACCATTCTACACTTAATTAATACATATTAACTTCAATGGGTAATATAGTTGTTGGATAAAGTCATGGGTTAAATGATTCAGTTTCAGAGCTACAGAGTAATTGAACATACAACTAAAAAGACCAAACTGGATTATGGGTATGTACTTGTTAAGTAAGTGCAGAGCCAGCCTTAGGGGTGGGCAGGCTGGGCCGCCGCCCAGGGCATGGTACTCAAGGGGACGCCATGCTGGTACCACCCACCCACCTGACCTGCCAACAGCCAGTGGAGCTTAGAGGCAGCCAGGCAGGCGCAGCAGCATCTGGAGAGAAGGGACAGACCAAGCTGCAGGGGTGGCACCTGGACCAGCCTGGTAACTCCTCTGACGTGAGGGTGCCCCTCCTCCCTCACTGCCCTGCTCCACTGCCATCTGCAGCCACACACACACATTCCCCCAACACACACACACTCCCTCACGCGCACACACACACACACACCCCAAAACTCAAAGCTGGAAGCCCAGCCAGCACCAGCTGCCCAACCAGTGCTTAATTTGTGTTGAGGCTGAGCCCCTGCACCTCTTTCAATACACATTAAGCACTGGGGAGAGGCAGCAGGCCCTTTAGGTGATTGGGGGGAGCCCGCAGAGGTCGGGGTGCTGGGGGACTGGAGCACCTGTGGGAGCCAAAGGCACCAAAATACAAATTCTACCAGAGCACCATTTTCCCTAAGGCCTGACCTGACTAAGTGTATTCACAATGGGACATAGTCTACAAATATATTTTCCCTATTGAAGCCTTCACATGAAGATAAATCTGTCACATAGTATGTATGAGATCGTGTATCAGAACCAAGTACCAACACTGCAAAGAGCTATAGAGATTAATAAAACGGGATTTTTCAGCTTGGAAAAGGGACGATGAAGGGAGAATATGATAGAGGTCTATAAGATCATGAATGGTGTGGAGAAAGAAAATAAGAAAGTGTTATTTACTTGTCATAACACAAAAACTAGCGGTCATCAAATGAAATTAATAGGCAGCAGGCTTAAAAGAAACAAAAGGAAGAATTTATTCACACAATACACAGTCAACCAGTGGAACTCTTTGCCAGAGGATATTGTGAAGGCCAAGACTGTAACAGGGTTCAAAAAAGAACTAGATAAGTTCATGGAGGATAGGTCCATAAAAGGATATTAGCCAGGATGGGCAAGGATGGAGTCCTTTGTCTGTTTGCCAGACGCTGGGAATGGGTGACAGGGGATGGATCACTTGATGATTACCTGTTCTGTTCATTCCCTCTGGGACACCTGGCATTGGCTATTGCCCGCAGACAGGATACTGGGCTGGATGGACCTTTGGTCTGACCCACTGTGGCCGTTCTTATGTTCTTATCATCTCACTTCACTGAAAAGTTCATGCACATTCAAGAAGGCTTCACATATAACCTGGATGTGTCCACCTGCACCCACCCACCTGCATTTGTGGAGTTCAGTACTTTGACTTATCAAAACGTTCTTCAAACCCTAATGCAATCACGACCCAAGACTTATGAATCTGACCCAGGCCCTTTCTGGCTTGTGAAAAAGTTGTGAGCAACTGGTTCCACTCCTAACTGCAATAACCAATGCCTCATTCAGAGATGGAGTCTTCCCTTCCTCCTTCAAACACCCAATAATCTGTCCAACACCAAAGAAACCCACCGTGGATGCTTAAGTTCTACCCAGCTTTTACCCAGGGCCAAACCTCCTGTTCCTGACCAAGCTCATAGATAAGTTAGCCAAAGACCAACTTCAGGTTCATCTAATTGAAACTAGTATCCTGGACCTGGTATAATCTGGATTCAGGCCAGGACATGGGATGAAAACAGCTTTAGTGGCATTGATGAATGTCTGTCAGTAGACAGAGAGCAGACATCTGTTCTCACCCTCCTGGACCTCTCTGTGGTGTTTGACACTGTCAGGCATGCAATACTGCTGTCTCGCCTGACGGAGATGGCAGAGGTCCTAAGTAATATGCTAACATGGTTAGAATCATTACTGGAGGGATGCCCCCAACGAGTAGTGGATGGAAAACTGCAGCTTCACAAATAGACCCCTCAGTTGTGGAATCCCAAAAGGATCAGTTCTCTCTCTGGTCCTATTTAGCATCTAAATACAGCCACTAGATTAATTGGTCAGACAACTACATATGCCAGCAGTATGCAAATGAGACACAGCTCTTCCTGTCCCACACCACATACCACTACCATCAAGAGGGCCCAGTGTTTGGATGAGATTAGTTTATGGATGAAGAACTGCTAATTGAAGTTGAACCCAACCAAGACAAGGGTTATGATAGTGGATAGAGGAAAGCATTTTGGAGAGTTTGCAGCATCCTTTGGTTGATGGTACCACTTACAACTGGTCAATTCAGTCCGCAATTTAAGGAGTTCTTCTTCGAGTGCTTGCTCATATCAATTCCAGTTAGGTAAGTGCACACGCTGTGTGCACGGATGTCGGAACTTTTTCCCTAGCAGCTACCCGTCGGGCTGTGGAGCCCCCTGGAGTGGCACTGATATGGTGCTCTATATACGATCCTGCTGGCCCGACCCCCATTCAGTTCCTTCTTACCGCCAGCAACGGTTGTTGGAACAATGGTCTTTTGCTCTCAAGTGCTCCACTACTCCCTCGCTACTTTACTTATCTCTGTGTATAGTTACCCTATTGTTAGTTAAGTGTTAGTTTCTGTTATCTTTAGTATTAAGAATAGTGTTAAGTATAGTTGTTATCACCTGAAGGGGTTTCCCCCTTCAACAAGTGCCCTACAGGGCTCCGGAGCATGCAGTCCCAGGGCTTCAAACCTTGCGGTTTCTGCGGCAAGCCTATGCCCATTGGTAACCCCCACAACTCCTGTCTTCCATGTCTGGGAGAGGCCCATCAAGCGGATAAGTGTAGGATTTGCAAAGCATTTAAACCTCGCACTAGAAAGGAGAGAGACATTAGACTCAAACAACTCCTCATGGAATCTGCCCTCCGTCCACCTCAAGACCCGGCCCCGAGCACTTCAGTGCGGAGTGCCCCCCAGCAGTGCCAGATACAACGCTATAAAAGAACTTGGCATGCACTTCTAGGGCCCGGCGACCTCCGGGGGCCCAAAAGCACTCTCCCCGGTCTCACTCCCCGGCCACCCGTAAGAAGCAGACCACGGAGAAGCCTCCACAAAGGCCCAAGATGACAGTCGCACCCCCAACAGGGCACGGCGTGGACCAGGGACATAAGTCCAATACACTTTCCAGTCCCGCACGGGTCCCCACCCCCAAGGGGAGCCCCGCACCGTCGGACTCCCCACAGTTGCAGGTGGAGGAGGTCATGCTACCTCCACTCCTGACACCTATGAGGCTGCCAGAGGCCTCATTGAAATGACGGAGCCTAAGTCCCCAGTCTCGAGGCCTATACCATCTCGACCCCCGGCATTGCCAAGAGGCATCTGCCCCCAGACCAGCACCTCCGCACCGCTTTGAGTCCCGGCACCGCATCTACTCTATGCGCCGGTCTGACTCATGGCGATGGTCTGACTTGCAGCACTGGTCCCACAGCCCCGATCCTTGGAGTCGCTCCCGCTCGAGATGGTCATCGGCTGGCAGGTCGTGGTCCTGCTAGAGATCCAGGTCAAAGTCTGAGACCTCATGGCACCGCTTGAACCAGCACCGCTCCACGCAACAGCACCACTCCCCATCGCGGCACCGCATCTCTCCACGTCATCTCCACTCTCCATCACAGCACTGCACTCCAACCCAGCAGCGTTCTGCATCGCGGCACCGCTCTCCATCATGGCACCGCTCACCAACTTGGCACCAATTCCCAACATGGCACCGTTCATGGTCACACTCCCATGGCCGATCTTCACTGAGGTGAAGCCCGACCTCTCGGCACTGGCTGACCTCACGGTACCGATCCCCGTAACGGCACTGCCAGTTACTGTCTGGATCCCGCCACTCCGTGCAGCACCCATCCCACTCTTCGAGGGATGCGGAAATCTCCCTGACACAGCGCACCTCCCTTCCTTGACCATCCCGCTCCCAGTCACCCTCCCTCAGGTCGGGTGGGGCATCAAGGGCATCGGAGGTTCCCCAATCAGGCCTGGGCGGTATCGGACAGGACACTTCTGCACCACACTGGCAGCCCCAGTGGCAGTTCTGGACCCCCTGGGCATACCAGTAAGCACAGGGCGCCCTTCCAGGCGCCCCTCCACCTTCACGCTCTGGGTCACGTATTCCCAAGGCAACCATTAGTCGTCCTCCTCCGGATCCCACCCAACCGCGGGACCCAGCCCCACCCCCGGTGGAGGCTATACCCGGTACCCGGGAGGAACAGGATCCAGTTGACCAAGGGGTGGCTTCGGACCCTACCAGTCGCCTCCTCCTTGTCTTCTCCCGATGAGATGGTGGCAGGTACATCTACATCCGGCCCTTCACCCATGGACTACCGGGCATTACAGGACCTCCTTCAGTCCAGTCCCTCCTAACTCTAGGAGCAGTGGAGGAGGTACTTCAGGAGCTCAGAGGCAAAGGTTTCTACTCACACTAATTCCTCATTCCCAAGGCAAAGAGAGGAACTCAACAAGCACATTGTCAACTCAAAATTCAACATGGTCTCCTTGAGCATGATCATTCCCTCCCTAGATCCGGGAGACTGGTACGCCGCCCTTGATATGAAGGACGCTTATTTTCACGTTTCAATCAACCCATCCCACAGATGTTTTCTCTGTTTCATAGTAAACAAGACTCATTATCAGTTCATGGCTCTTCTGTTCGGCCTCTGCACAGCCCCCCGCGTTTTCACCAAATGCATGGCAATTGTGGTGGCCTTTCTTCGCTGCCACTATGTGCACGTCTACCCATACCTAGATGACTGGCTCATATGAGGTCTATCTCGCCATCAAGTAGAATCGCAGGTACAATTGGTCAGAGACACGTTTGACCACCTGGGCATTATTCTGAACGTCAGCAAGCCTGTCCTCGTCCCAACACAAGTGATAGAGTTCATTGGGGCAGTCCTGGATGCAAACCGGGCGAGAGCATTCCTCCCAGAGGCCCGTCATCTAGCCCTCGCACAGGTGATCAACGGCCTTTCCAACTTTCCCACCACCATGGTGAGACAGTGCCTCAAGTTGCTGGGTCACATGGCATTCTGCACCTACATGGTGCAACATAGAATCATAGAATACCAGGGTTGGAAGGGACCTCAGGAGGTCATCTAGTCCAACCTGCTGCTCAAAGCAGGACCAATCCCCAGACAGATTTTTGCCCCAGATCCTTAAATGGCCCCCTCAAGGATTGAACTCAGAACCCTAGGTTTAGCAGGCCAATGCTCAAACCACTGAGCTATCCCTCCCCCCTATGCCAGGTTGCAGCTCAGGCATGGCTCGCGTCTGCGTATCGCCCCAGCCGCGACAATCTGGACATGGTGCTGACCGTCCCGAAGCATATCCTCAATTCCCTGCACTGGTAGCTGGACCCCAGCTCGGTAAGTGCCGGGGTACCGTTCCACCCTCCCCAGCCAACCCTGACTTTAGTAACGGATGAGATGGCACTCAGCTGGGGAGCGCATCTCGGAAGCATGATACACAAGTCCTGTGGCAAGTAGAGGAATTAGCCCTGCATATCAACATCAAAGAACTCAGGGCAATTTGCGTTGCATGCCAAGCGTTCCTGTCCTAGTTGCAGGGCCACTGTATAGCAGTGTTGACGGACAATACTATGGCCATGTTTTATATAAACAAGCAGGGCGGAGCCCAATCATCTCCTCTCTGTCAGGAAGCCCTCCTACTGTGGGAGTTTTGTTTAGACCACTCCATCCTTCTTGAAGCCTCATACCTCCCGGGCATTCAGAACGTACTGGCAGACAGCTTGAGCAGACGGTTCCTCACACATGAATGGTCGACTCGTCCGGATGTCATCCACTCCATCTTCCGCAATTGGGGGTTTCCCTGAATTGACCTGTTCGCCACGTGGGCCAACAGGAAGTGCCCAACCTTTTGCTCTTACCTGGGTCACAGTCAAGGCTCAATTGCAGATGCCTTCCTGATTCCATGGTCTGGCCAACTACTATACGCCTTTCTGCCATTTCCTCTCATCCACAAGGTGCTTCTCAAGGTTCACAGGGACAAGGCGGACGTCATCTTGGTGACTCCAGCTTGGCCTTGCCAGAGCTGGTAACCCACAGTCACGGACCTGTCACTTTGGTCCCCAATCCGCCTACCTCATCTCACAGAATCACAGTCGCCTCCTCCACCCAGACCTACAGTTCACCTTATGGCCTGGAGGATCCGTGGTTAAATCAAGAGGCGCTCGCCTGTTCGGACCCGGTGAGGCAGGTACTCCTACAAAGCCGTAAGCCTTTTACTAGAACCGCTTACAAAGCAAAGTGGAAAAGGTTTTCTATCTGGTGTGCCCAACGGCAGGTGCTCCCTCTCCAGGCTTCAATCCCGTGTATCCTGGACTATCTGGTACACCTAAAAGTTCAGGGCCTGGCATTCATTCTCTTAAACCTTGCAGCTATTTTGGCTTTTCACACGGGCATTTCCGGGCAGTCAGTGTTTGCACATCCTATCGTGAGTCATTTTCTAAAAGGACTGGAAAAGATCCATTCCCTGATGAAGCCCCCTGTCCCGGCCTGGGATCTTAATTTAGTCCTGACTCATCCTATGGGTCTCCTTTTGAGCCTCTAGCCTCCTGCTCACTACTCTACCACTCCTGGAAGGTCACCTTCCTGGTGGCCATCACTTCGGCTCGTCCAGTTTCAGAGCTACAGGCTCTCACGTGCAAGCTCCCGTATACCGTTTTTTCATAAGGATAAGGTGCAGCTTAGGCCCCATCCAGCCTTCCTACCAAAGGTCATATCCCGCTTCCATGTCAGTCAGGATATTTTCCTGCCGGTTTTCTATCCAAAACTGCACGCCACCCTCTGTGAGCAACAGCTGCATTTGCTGGACGTTAGGAGGGTGCTTGCCTTCTACATAGACCAAACAAAATCATTCCGCAAAACAACCCAGTTGTTCATCACTCTAGCGGAGCGGATGAAAGGTTCGCCAGTCTCCTCCCAGCGGATATCCTCCTGGATCGTGGCATGTATTCGCGCTTGCTATAACATAGCGAGGTCCCTCCGCCTGTTGTCACAGCGCACTCCACGAGGGCGCAGGCCTCGTCAATGGCCTTCCTGGTACACGTACCCCTCCAGGACATCTGCAGGGCTGCCACATGGAGTTCAGTGCACACCTTCATGTCGCACTACGCCATCGTTCACCAATCACGTGATGATGCAGCCTTCGGCAGGGCGATTCTCCAGTCTGCAATACCTTGACTCCGACCTCACCTACGAGGTAAGGCTTGGGAGTCACCTAACTGGAATTTATATGAGCAAGCACTCGAAGAAGAAAGAACTGTTACTCACCTTTGTAACTGTTGTTCTTCGAGATATGTTGCTCATATCTATTCCATTCCCCCCCATCTTCCCCTCTGTCGGATTAGCCGTCAAGAAGGAATTGAAGGGGGGTCGGGCTGACAGGGTCATATATAGAGCACCATATCGGCGCCACTCCAGGTAGCTGCTAGGGAAAAATTTCCGACATCCGTGCACGCGGCGCGCGCACACACCTAACTGGAATAGATCTGAGCAACACATCTCGAAGACCAACAGTGACAAAGGTGAGTAACCGTTCTTTCTCTTGTATTCCTCACTAACACTGAGCTCTCACAGAGCAGCATCTACCATCTCATCTTATCCTGGAGGGCAATGACATGGCCTCAGTTATTGAAGTCTTCATCACCTCATGGCTGAATGTCAGCAATGTGATATTCCTGGACATAAAGCATTCAACTGGGGCTGAATGCTGTAATACATCTCCTCAACAATACTGGCTACAGAAAACACATCAATCCTGTCCTTTGCTCTCTACTCTGGCTTCCTATAGAATTTTGAATTAAGTTCAAGATCTTGGTCCTTATCTTCAAAGACCTCAGTGGCCTGAATCCAGAATATGTAAAAGACTGCCTAAAGCTCCAGGATGAAGACTGTGTCACTAATAAAATGGCTGTGAAATGTGCTCCTATAGGAACTAAGGACCATCACAAACTACACCACCTTCCTCTCCAAGTGCAGGACCCATTTCTTTGACCTTGCTTTCTCAAGCATAAACATATAGCAATATATATAAATATATATTCAGAAAATTTTCCTAAACACTCCACTGCACACATCTCTCCCCATTGCAAGAGGAGAAGAGAACAATGACAATATTAACAATTCTCCAGTCATCGCATGTAATCTTGAGTTTACAGATTCATTAAAAATCCTTGCCATGGGGCTTGCAATTTCACATGCCAGTTCCTTTAATATTCTTGGATGGAGATTATCAGGCCTTCTGATTTGATCCCATTAGGCTGTTTGAATTTGGCTTTCACCTTAGATGTTGTAATTTCCACTGTCATATCCTTCTCATTAACCACCATTCCACTTCCCCAAGCTCCTCATTACCCTTATTAAAAACTGAGGCAATGTATTAATTTAGATGTTGAGCCATACATAGATTATCTTTAATTTCCACCCATCCTCAGTGCTTAGTGGTCCCACTTCTTCTTTCCTTATTTTCCTTTTATTTAAAAGGCTAAGAACCTTTTACTATTGGTTTTAATTTCCTTTGCAAAGTCCAGCTCTGCTTGGCTTTTGGCAGTACTCACTCGATCCCTACACTTTCTAACCTCCAAGAGGTAGCTTTCCCATCTTCCATTCCTTGTAGGCAGTCAGCTTTCTCTTAATAACCTGTTTGAGATGCTGGGTCATCCAGTTTAGTCTGCAACTCTTCTTTGTGAGGTTTTTCCCCTTGCTTGGGGTGCTTCAGATAATTTCTGTAACTTTGACTTCAAGTAACTCCAAACCTCCTGCACATTCATATCCTGGAGTTTTTTCAGTCCAGTCAACTTCCCTAATTCCCTAATTGTTTTAAGTTTGCTATTTTAAAATCAAGAACCCTAGTTGCAGACCCATTTTTGTTTATCCTTCCATTTAGTTTAAACTGAATTAACTCATGATCACTCAATCCAAGATGGTCCTCTATAACCAGTTTTTCTGTGCGGTCCTCGCTACTTACCAATACTAAATCTAAAATGTCATCACCAGAGGACTGCCTGCTTCTCAGGTGCAAGATAAAGGCAAAGTTGCTGGTTGGTATGAGGAAAAGAGAGACTTATCTGAGGAAGAAAAAAAACAGCTGTCTGTTAGGGAGTAGGTAAAGATTTAAGATCACGTCAAGAAGGACAACGTCTGTGTATTAGTCAATATTTTGAAGAGGTTAGGGGCTCCTTGGCAAGAGAAATCTGACTTTCAGCCTCTTCATCACAAAGAGCAGAACAAAAACATATCTGAAAATATATGATAGGAGTTGGCTTTTTGAGCAAATATGACTGGCAGACCCTGGCACACTCACCAGTAAACTCCAGTTTTTGTCATGTTGTGACATTATTTCAATTTAGTATTGTAATCAAAGAGCTTGGACTCTGATGTTCAAAGAAATGTATGTTAACTTAATCTGAGATCCCTTCCTCATTCACAAACATGCAGATTTGCAGCCTCTTAGAAAAATCACTTGCAATTTTTCATGCATAGTAAAAAAATAAAATAAAGTAATTTTATCATATCTTAAAACAGTATAAAACTGGTGGGTTATATTAGTCTCACAAGAATATAGGGCCTTGTGTTGTTCTCACATACATTTACAATAACTCTATGGCTTCAGTGGAATTCCTCCTGATTCACACTGGTGAAACTCAGAGCAGAAACACACCAATAGTGTTCCTATTGAAAACTGGTGACAGTGTGAGGAATGAGATCACGGAGCACTTTATACCAATACTTTTGCACCAATATTGTAACATTTGCTTGGGAACAAACAGTCCCTAGTTTAAAATGTAACTAGCCGTGAACAATTATTCTAGCCAGATCCTTAGCTAGTATAAATTGCAATGAAATTTCATCAACTGAAATAACCTGAGGATCTGGGTTCATCCTCTCTTAGACAGCAGCACATACCAGGACATTAATGTAATTATTACTATCATTCTTGTGATAAATATATTTATGGAAATATTCTTCAGTACAATCCCATAAACAGAAATAGTGTTATCAGAGTACATTCATTTCTCCAAACTGATAGCCACTGTGACCAACTCACAAAATAAATTAATTTAATTTTTTCCTCCTAATATGCACATAAAGGCACTCAAATGGTAAAAGTCCAGTAACAATTATGGATGAACATTTGGTAATCACCACCACCCCATGCACAAGGCTTGTTACCCTGTCAAAGAAAGCTATTAAGTTCGTTTGACATGATTTGTTCTTGATAAATATGGAAAGAACAGTTTATTCCATTTGTTCCCTGTTTGTTTTGGTTTTTCATTTCAGGTGGAAAAGTTACAAGCTCTCAATCCACTTTACATGCTCTCTCTACTTCCTCGACATCTGTAACATTGCTCTTGGCACTGATGGTCCCTTCCACCTCATGGTGAAGACTGCAGACCTTTTTTTTGTTGTTGTTTGTTTGCTTTAGCTTGATGACACCAATGGATGGAGCTTTATGTTCATGAAGAAGCTGGAACCCTAAGCAAATGCCTAAAGACCCATAGAAATACACATGGTGCACTTAGAGGAGTGTTGGAAAAATGATAAATGATTCATCAGGTTTTCTCTTCAGTTTTTGTAGATGTCCTCTGTTTGGGGAGGGGACACTTACTGGCCCAACAGAAATATGCAGATTGTATGTAATAAACTTTTGTAAGCAAATGTAATTTCTGTCAAATGTACTTTACTTTTTTAATATGTTTAACTTCGGTGATCCCCAGTTGTGTGCCATTAGTTGTTTAAATAGTGGTGTCTAGTACAGTACATTGGTTTTGTTTGTTTGTTTGTTTTTAAATGAGTGAAGTTTGATAAGGACTTTGAATCTAGTGCTTTTGTTGCTTCCCCTAAGGCTGTCTGCTCACAGTGACAAGGCAGTAGAAGAGAAGAAAAAGAAGTTCAGTTCTATGGCCCACTGGATAAGTACAGGAAATATTTTCTGGAAAAATGTATGAATATATATTGAATTAGCAAAATTTGTCAATCTGATATTTTGAAAGCACTCCCGAGAAAGAGAACAGAGCAGAGAAGAAGCCATTAATTTTATTGCAAGGTAAACTGGAAATGACTGAACACAAATTTAAAAGGAAATAAATAATTTCTATTGTTTTTCATCAAATATTGTATAATTTAACTGCAGAGGAAATAAATGTTTATTTTTAATAGAAAAATAAATAATCTAAATTCATTAACAGTGCATATAGCAGTTAAACCACCATTGGGCATTTAATCATAGCATACAGTAGTTGCTAAATGAGCAAATAAAAGGAATGCAAGGAGACAAATCTGCTTTTTTCCTGTCAGTCTTAGATCTTATTTTTTTAGTCCATTTTTGTATGGTACTGTACTTTCTATCTTTGGTAATTAAGCTAAAGCTGAAGTATATAAGAATGCATATCATGGAGAGACCATAATATTTCATGGATTGTAGTCATGCAAACATGCAGAGTTCAATTAGAATATGTTTTGTGGAATGTTGTGTCCCAAATGACACGTGGGTAAATAAGAATTATCAAGCAAGATTTTCCAGTTGGCAAGGCTACTGGACCTTCTTCTAGAGCTCACCAGATAGAGACTGATTTTATAGGGACTGTGTGCTAACATCTTTAATCCCAGCCGTTCTTCTGCTGTATCAGTCTTTTCTCCACTCTGTAATCAGTTAGGAGGAGTCCCCATTCTAGATCTAAAGGCCTTTCCTCATATTGGCACCTAAGCCAAAATGACCCCTAGTGTATATGGTGTGAGTGTGGGTGGGTTTGTACAGTGTGGTGTGTGTGATGTTCTCAGCGAGGGGACTTTTTATTATCGTGTTTTTAGGGACTGTGCCCAGGATGAACTTTACCTTGTTTGCGGTAATCAAGTGTGTTGTGCTCAAATCATTTTATCAGGAAAGTCCTGGTAGCATAACTCTTATAGCTGATTCTCTAACTCTTTTCATAGAGATCTAATTCAGGCACTGGGTTCTCTAACAAAAATGCTATCACTTTGCTTGCTTGTCAGCACATTCGAAATGTGCCATTTCTTACACTTTTAAAATAACAGCCAGGGAAGCACCATAGCAGAGCAGATACTCAAAAGTTGTACAAAACTGAATGAAAGATAGATTTTCATTTTTTATCTTTTTGAACATTTTACAAAAATATTTTCTTCAAAAGCCGTTAGAATCATTTTCTTTGTTACCCACTGAGAATTTTAAAGGTTCTATTCAGATCACCCCAGAACCAGGTTTTAAATATTCTTAGTCACCATATTGCTAGGAGAGCAATGATGAGACAATTATCTGAGAACCAAAAGTTTTGAGATAAAAGACAAGAAAAGGACTTCCTTCAACAACTTCTTCTGAAATAACTGTTTGTGGTCAAAGAAAGGGGGGTGGAATAGATTGCATGCAATGCACATTGGCTTCTCTGCCATTGCTGATAGAGCAAGTTGAAACAAAGCAAATGCCTGCTATGGGTTGCAAAACAGAAGCATTTCCATTATGCAAGAGAGCTTGCATGACCAGGCTCATGTTTCTAAAGAAAAATCAGCATCAATAATGAACCAGAGGGCAAAATTTCCACATTCTAAAATTAGTCAAATGTAATTCCCTCTGTCTGTACACCAGTGCAGTTCAATCAGGGGTATTCATAATCAAAGGAGTTATAGTCACCATTGGTGGAATTCTAGTCAAACAAATTTCTGAATACACTAAATGGATATGGTTGATGACAAGTATCAAAGTCTGGTGTGGATAAATAGATATAAGTACATCTACTTATATCTAGATCAGTAGCATCAAAATAGTGGTGGAAATATGGAACACATCTTCAGGTCATGTAATTGTATTGCAGGGACACAAGGGGACATGTTTTATATTCAACATAAACAGAATATGTATTTTGCATCTTAAATATATTAATAAACATGTTTTAAATGTTTAAGTATCTATGTATTACATATTTGTTACTTTGCAGAAAGCAATGTGTCCTTATCATGAGTCATTAATTTTTAGCTGCAAAAAGAGTTTTCTTTTTTTTTTTCTTGAATGAGCTTGTAACAGGGCAGTCACTAAAAAGACTGTATTTTTGTATAACATCGCAAGAGCTGTTTTGAAAATAAAATAAAAAAAAATAATCAAAGAAATTTTGTTTGCAGCCCAAAACAAAGTTACTGTCATGGCCCATCTCAAAATGTTAGCTATATTGTATACAATCTGTATATATACTATATATAATGGTATATACTATGTGAAAGACACAGTAAAAATAATAGTTCCTGTGTACTGTTCTTGTAACATTAGACCTTTTTAATAAATAATTCTCTTTTTATTGACTTTTATCTTATGTCCTATCAGCCTCTGAATAATATTTATTCAGGATAGAATGCCCAAAATATTGTGGATTCTAACAAGGACAGTCACTTGCTTCACATGTCTTTCAAGAAGAAAATAGGAATCAACAGTAGTGCATCTGGAAAATCTGACCAGTAAAATCAAAAGATTTTTTGATATGATGCCTTTATAATTTCAAGCAAATGTTAACCTTCTGGCATTGTGTAACTTTGTATTTAAATACAAAAAAATACATGTAAAGCTACATCAAAAACCAAAACAAGTAAAGTAACAGCTGTACCTACCAAACATTACAAAAATAATTTGTACTGGAAATTAGATTGTCTGAGACACAGTTTTTCTTTTTTTTTTTTACTCATGAAAAAGAGATAAGTTATAAGGACGCCACCAAACGGGATTCCAAGCATATTGAGACATGAAACATTTTTGGTTATCTTTGGCATGTACATCAGGCTTTGAGGTGTCACAAATACCCCTTAGGCACACAGGCACAGAGGTGTCTCAATCTTTTCATGTTACATTGAAGAGCCTATTTGTTTTGTCTTACACTTGAAACATTCTGTGTGAAAAAAGCACAAGAAAAAGTATTTTAAAAAAAAAAACATTTGTCTTTTATTGAAAAAAAATGTAATTATGAAAGACCTCAAGTGCTTCTGTACAATTATAGCATGTCCTTTGCCTTTTGATCATTTGATTTAGGGTTGTTTTTTTTAATTAACTTCAATCATTGCTTTAGGAATAGGCTTGGCAGAATTTGATTTTTATTTTTTATAATTTCAACATCTATCGATGTCTATTTGTAAGCAATTTTTTTCTATTTTTATTGATTTACTCTTCACAGTTGCAGGAAATTGGGGTAGTATGGACAATCATCCTTTAATAACAGTAGATATTGAGATTCAAAAAGTTAAAACTTTATAACTGTTAAACTAAATAAAACAAATATCCTTAAATCAAGCAACATTTTTATTACTTTGCCTATCTGTAAATTTCAATTATGATTTGTTGGTTTGTGTGTGTGTAGTGAATTTGACATTTTAGCTACATTTACCAATACAAATCTAATCCTTCCAAGCCTATTTATGAAATACATATTGATAAGGGTACATGACTTTGCAGCATAATAATAAATCATAAAAACCATTCTGGAAATAAAAATAGATTCCTACAGCCACCATTTGAACTGAGATTTCAATTGCAAAATGGCTGTTGCTTAAATAGCATATTATATCAGGACTGCCATTAAATTAGCTATGAATGTCACAGAAAGCTGTAATGACCTATTTTTGCTGATATGGGTAACAGCGCACATTGAAAATCCATAACCTAGCAGAACTTCTATCAAACTGTAATCCACTCTCGCCTTTCTATGGCCATCATTGTAACTCTTCTGAAAATGAAGGACAGTTTCCTTCTTAATTACTTCCTACGTTTTGGAGCAAAATAATGTCAGTGATGAGAGAAAAGGAATAGTGTTGCAATACAGCAGGATAACTGGCTTCAAGCTATTACGTACATCCTCCCCAAGCTTATTCTCTCTGCCTGCTGACATGAAACTGCTTTGGCTATGAAGGTCCTGAGTCTGCTGTGACTGATGAGTTTTCTATTGATTTCAATGGGATCAGGATTGAGCTCCTAGTGTATGTGTCTATTTTATAATATGTTAACTGAGCCAAAGATGGCATCTGAAATAAATGCTGGCTAGTCCTGGGCTGGAAAACATTCTCTGGAAAAACTACTTGCTTGTAACTGCAGCATTCTTAGTGCAACTGCTTAGCAGAGGGTTTTAGTTTCTTAAACAAATTGGCTTAGTTGATTAGCTGAGTGGCTGCTGGTCTTTCCTATCTCTTTCTCTGATGATTGGTCCTTAGCAGAGCAATCCACTGACAATGCATTTTTCAAGGTTTTCTCTTCTCTGTCACCATAGGAGGTCACCTTTACTTTATTATCTTTTTTTTTTTAACTTATTTATTTGTCTGGTTGAAGAGAAGATTTTCTTTGGCAAGTTTTGACCCAAAACACTCTGATTCTAAATCCTAATGACATAAAAACATAGAGGAGTCTTTTAAACATTAAAAGACCCACCTCTCAAGATGAATTGCAAAGGCAAGCAATATACACATGATCAGGAATGCAATTGCTTAGCATTCATACAGAATTTATAATAGGAAATTGAATCTGTTGTCTCTCAAGAGTAGAAACCATGTCAATATAAAGACATTGAAAGTTTTTGAAGCATATCTAGGTCAAAGCTTTAGCAAACGCCATTCTACTGTTGAACTCATGGTTGGCCAAGCAAGCTTTTCCATTTTATAATGACACCATTTCTTATCTGCTACAAAGGGAACTTTTCAAGACGGTGAGAGAAATAGTACTTTCTGGTCTCCTTTTAAAAAATCTACCATGATATTGATACAGAAATGTTGCCCCAAATCAATCCCTTATTTTTGTGTAACACACACATCCAAATCCATCCTTATTTTAGAAAGCCATCTTGGATGGTGACAGCATTTTATATTTATCCATGTTGAGAATGAAAATCTTTACGTGTTCTTTAGCTGTGAAATGAGTGCCCACTCTCCTGTGTCCATTACATTATAAAATGCATAAGTTGTCAGTTGTATTCATTATTTTCCTTTTAGTTTTGAAATATAAGAGTTCAAGTGTTGGAGACACAAGAGAGCTCTGGATGAAGCTATTACAGATCATGCTGTTTCATTTTAACATGAAAAGTAAATAGGTGATGTTTGCCAATTATATGAAATTTGTTTTTGTTAAAAAAAAAAACCCTGAAGATTTGGGTGAAAAGTACAAGTGAATTTAAAAGTTTTGGAGGGGCTGGACATCGAATCATAGAGTTCAAGGCCAGAAGGGACCATCAGAGACTCTAGTCTGAACTCCTGTATATTACAGGCCACTAATATCATCCAGCACTTGCACACTAAACTCAACAATTGAAATTAGACCATAAGATTACAACGCTCAAGAGACTTAACTCTTATGTACCACAGTCAGAGAATCAAAGGGACTGATGTGCACCAATGCCTGAGGCCCCTGCAATGGCAGGGAATTGATTAAGTGACATCACAAGGAATGCTGAATAAGTGCTAGATACAATGTACATTGGCAAAAGTAATAAACTTCCCATATATGTTGATGAGGCAAAAACTGCAGGTATTTCTCAGGAAGAAGATTATAGTTGAAATCCTGGACCTAGTGATATCAATGGGAGTTTTACCATTCTCTTTCGTGGGGCCAGGATTCAACCCTACGAATCAACATAGCCAGCCCAATGAACAGGTAAGCCTGGTGTGCAGCAGCAAAGCAGACAGCAAGTATGGTGAGTGGAAGTATTGGAAAAATGATAGAAAATGCAGAAAGAGATGCAATGATATTCCAGCTTGTGATGGCATGCTCTTACTGGTCTTGATCAATCACTCCTTTACTCCAGTTTTACAATGGAGTTATGCCATTTGATTTCACTGCCGTTATATTGGGATACAACTGCTGTAATGCAGTGGAGACTTGAGTCCACTATTGTGTCTCTCAAAATCTTACTACCAAAGTTAATTCAAATGGGCTAAGATATGAACAGTGTCCTGTGCACAGAAAAATAGCAGAGAGCCCATCAACAAAGGCCAAAAAACATAATGAAAAGAGGCTTTATACTGAATTGTGGGCAGGTGCTTAGCGAACTATCACAGGGATCATTGCGTATGTCCAGTCTTAATTATTATCTTCTTTAATAATTTAGAAGAAGGAGCAAAGTGAACATTATTTGCTAAAAAGGGAGTCTTGGTGAACCCTAGTTAGCACAGAGGAACAACACAATGAGCCTAGGGAGCAGAGCAACAGAAGGGCTCAGTGGTAAGGGTAGAATAACCCTGGCATAAAATGTGAGGATGAAGCTACCACCACAGTTCCAACCAGGAGGCCTGTCTTCCAGCGAAGTCCACACCACCACATAATAACACAACAGACACCCAGCCATCAAGTCAGGTATGGCCTGCCACAAGCTGGCATCTCGCCCAAGCATGCATTGAGGCACCTCAGCTTGGCAGGTAACAGGGAATATAGCTAATGAGATGGTTTGCACTTCATTGTAAGTTAGCTTCATTCTGTTAGTGATGTTCTAGAAAACACTGCTCACCCCCATTTTATTGTGATGCAGGAATGTGTGTGGGCCCACAATACTGCACCAGTCCTGTGAGCCCTGAAGATGTTGTTTTACAGTTTCTCTTAATTCATGTACAATGCCACCACTGTTCACTAGGCTGCTCATGATGGATTTGTTATCAGTCATACAGGTGTGTTGGGTTGTTATTCCTCAGTACTTTTTTTCCCCCTCAAAAGTCTCTCTCTCTGTCAGGGACACAGTGCTTTGCACCCCAGTGGCTGTCAGGCTTGTAGTGAAGCTACCCTCATATAAAGCAGCAGAGTGACCTCCTGTCTCTTCGCCAGTCAGCGCTAATGGAGTCAGGTTCTCTCCTTCTCTTTCCCCTACAGGCCTGCCATTGGCTGCAGGTATAGGGCGGTGGGACTAGCTGGCAGGGGTGCTGGAACAATTTTTATAGTGGGGGGTGCTGAAAGTGGAAACTATGTATTTGGTTATTACTACTTCAAGCCAGTGGATGCTGCTACACCCCAAACTCCAACAGCCTGAATTCCAGCACCCCGCTAGCTGGATCCATAGACTCTCTTTAACCCCTTTTCTGCTGGCGTGAGGTTTCTCAGCATCATCACACATCCTCCCTGCTTATGATCCCATTTAGAGTACATCCCTCCCCCATCAGCTTTCCCCCATCTGATGAAAATAAATTCACATTTAGATGGGTTCTTCCAGCCCAGTGTTGGTATGGAAGGAGAAAGGCTGGAGGGACAACTACTACCTCATAATTCAGGAGTTAGTTTCCTTAATGGCATGAAGCCATCAAAGAGGGGTATGGTCTGTGACTAAGGTGAAGTGAGTTCCCAAGAGGTAGTACAGAAGTGCATCTATAGACTGCATCAATGCCAACGCCTCCTTTTCAATTAAGGAATAAGACCTCTCCCTTGGAAACATCTTCCAGCTAATGTACAGATGGCATGCTTGTCGCCTTCCACTACCTGGGATAAGACAGCTCCTAATCCCACATCCAAGGCATTGGTCTGTAACAGGAATTCTTTGGTGAAGTTGGGGCTATATACGACCAGTTCTTGGCAGAGCTGGGCCTTCAGCTCTTCTTCACGAGCCTTGGTCCACTGGATCATTCTTGGGCTATTATTTTTGAGGAGAGATGTAAAAAGGGCTGTAATGGTCAAGAATCCAGGAATAAACTATTGGTAGTATCCTGCCAGGCCTAAAAAACAGTGTACCTGTTTCATCAGGGAAGGCGTGGGACATGTCTGGAGGACCTGTACCTTACCCACAGAGGTCAACCATGCCATTCTTCAAAGCATACCCGAGACAGGTTGTCTCATTCTTGCCCAGGTGACATTTAGTAGGGTTTGCTATCCTTTGAGGGACTGTAATACAGCAGTTTCGTATTTTAGGTAGTTTTGACAGCTTTGACTGTAGATTACAACATCATCGAGGTATGCGGCAGCATAGCCATTACAGGGGGCAAAGGATCTGGGCCATCAGTCACTGGAACATGGCTGAGGCCCTGTGTAACCGGAACGGCATTGTACAGAACTGGAAGATGCCAAAGGGGGTGGAAAAGGACATTTTTCCCCCCAGGATTCAGGTGTGAAGGAGGCAGGGGCAACACTAGAATAATTAGTTCAGGGGAGCAAAGGGGTGGCAAAGACCATTATTGGGGGAACAAGGATTTTGCCACACATACCTTTATAGAATGTGGATAAATAATGTCAATAATAAAGTATTTACCTTATTGAAGCTAGCTATGACTGTTATTGTGAGCATTGGCAAATCTGTCAACAACTCCCTTCCAATCAAGAGACTCTGACAAGGCCCTTAACTGGTCACTTGTCATGCAGTTCCTCAGGTAATCTATCATCCAGACATGAGAAAGTTTTTTCACGTGCAGAACTTGATGGAGTCGTACTCATACCAATCACGCTTCATTTATGCAGTTCATGGAAGGCAAGTTTGTATTTATAAAAAAAAATTAGCAGCTGCAGCAAACGGTCAGGCTTGGGCTGCTGCTGCTCTTCGTAGCATTCCATTATTTTTGTCAAAAGTTTTAGCTTAGGCGTCACTCTGTCTAGATCACGTCCATGAGTCATCTATCTGCCGCCCCGACCAGGAAAACCGAGAGGTCTGCTGCTTGCCAGGAGCTAGGATACACGATGTGACGGAGAGACTGCCGAGACTCATCAAGCCCTCGGATCGCTACCCCTTCCTGCTTCTCCACGTGGGCACCAATGATACTGCCAAGAATGACCTTGAGCAGATCACTGCAGACTACGTGGCTCTGGGAAGAAGGATAAAGGAGTTTGAGGTGCAAGTGGTGTTCTCGTCCATCCTCCCTGTGCAAGGAAAAGGCCGGGGTAGAGACCGTCGAATTGTGGAAGTCAACGAATGGCTACGCAGATGGTGTCGGAGAGAAGGCTTTGGATTCTTCGACCATGGGATGGTGTTCCAAGAAGAAGGAGTGCTAGGCAGAGACGGGCTCCACCTAACGAAGAGAGGGAAGAGCATCTTCGCCAGCAGGCTGGCTAACCTAGTGAGGAGGGCTTTAAACTAGGTTCATCGGGGGAAGGAGACCAAAGCCCTGAGGTAAGTGGGGAAATGGGATCCTGGGAGGAAGCACAAGCAGGAGAGCGCAAGAGGGGAGGACTCCTGTCTCATGCTGAGAAAGAGGGACGATCGATGAGTTATCTTAAGTGCCTATACACAAATGCAAGAAGCCTGGGAAACAAGCAGGGAGAACTGGAAGTCCTGGCACAGTCAGGGAACTATGATGTGATTGGAATAACAGAGACTTGGTGGGATAACTCACATGACTGGAGTACTGTCATGGATGGATATAAACTGTTGAGGAAGGACAGGCAGGGCAGAAAAGGTGGGGGAGTTGCGTTGTATGTAAGAGAGGAGTATGACTGCTCAGAGCTCCGGTATGAAACTGCAGAAAAACCTGAGAGTCTCTGGATAAAGTTGAGAAGTGTGAGCAACAAGGGTGATGTCGTGGTTGGAGTCTGCTATAGACCACCAGACCAGGGGGATGAGGTGGACGAGGCTTTCTTCTGGCAACTAGCAGAAGTTGCTAGATCGCAGGCCCTGGTTCTCATGGGAGACTTTAATCACCCTGATATCTGCTGGGAGAGCAATACAGTGGTGCACAGGCAATCCAGGAAATTTTTGGATAGTGTAGGAGACAATTTCCTGGTGCAAGTGCTGGAGGAACCAACTAGGGGCAAAGCTTTTCTTGACCTGCTACTCACAAACAGGGAAGAACTAGTAGGGAAAGCAAAAGTGGATGGGAATCTGGGAGGCAGTGACCATGAAATGGTCGAGTTCAGGATCCTGACACAAGGAAGAAAGGAGAGCAGCAGAATATGGACCCTGGACTTCAGAAAAGCAGACTTTGACTCCCTCAGGGAACAGATGGGCAGGATCCCCTGGGAGAATAACATGAAGGGCAAAGGGGTCCAGGAGAGCTGGCTGTATTTTAAAGAATCCTTATTGAGGTTGCAGGAACAAACCATCCCGATGTGTAGAAAGAATAGTAAATATGGCAGGCGACCAGCTTGGCTAAACAGTGAAATCCTTGCTGATCTTAAATGCAAAAAAGAGGCTTATAAGAAGTGGAAGATTGGACAAATGACCAGGGAGGAGTATAAAAATATTGCTCAGGCGTGCAGGAGTGAAATCAGGAAGGCCAAATCACACTTGGAGTTGCAGTTAGCAAGAGATGTTAAGAGTAACAAGAAGGGTTTCTTCAGGTATGTTAGCAACAAGAAGAAAATCAAGGAAAGTGTGGGCCCCTTACTGAATGAGGGAGGCAACCTAGTGATCGAGGATGTGGAAAAAGCTAATGTACTCAATGATTTTTTTGCCTCTGTCTTCACGCACAAGGTCAGCTCCCAGATTGCTGCACTGGGCAGTACAGCATGGGGAGAAGGTGACCAACCCTCTGTGGAGAAAGAAATGGTTCGGGACTATTTAGAAAAACTGGACGTGCACAAGTCCATGGGGCCGGATGCGCTGCATCCGAGGGTGCTAAAGGAGTTGGCGGGTGAGATTGCAGAGCCATTAGCCATTATTTTTGAAAACTCATGGCGATCAGGGGAGGTCCCAGATGACTGGAAAAAGGCTAACGTAGTGCCCATCTTTAAAAAAGGGAAGAAGGAGGATCCAGGGAACTACAGGCCAGTCAGCCTCACCTCAGTCCCTGGAAAAATCATGGAGCAGGTCCTCAAGGAATCAATTATGAAACATTTAGAGGAGAGGAAAGTGATCAGGAACAGTCAGCATGGATTCACGAAGGGGAAGTCATGGCTGACTAACCTAATTGCCTTCTATGATGAGATAACTGGCTCTGTGGATGAGGGGAAAGCAGTGGATGTGTTATTCCTTGACTTTAGCAAAGCTTTTGATACGGTCTCCCACAGTATTCTTGTCACCAAGTTAAAGAAGTATGGGCTGGATGAATGGACTGTAAAGTGGATAGAAAGCTGGCTAGATCATCGGGCTCAACGGGTAGTGATCAATGGCTCCATGTCTAGTTGGCAGCCGGTTTCAAGGGGAGTGCCCCAAGGGTCGGTCCTGGGGCTGGTTTTGTTTAATATCTTTATTAATGATCTGGAGGATGGTGTGGACTGCACTCTCAGCAAGTTTGCAGATGACACTAAACTAGGAGGCGTGGTAGATACACTAGAGGGTAGGGATCGGATACAGAGGGACCTAGACAAATTAGAGGATTGGGCCGAAAAAAACCTGATGAGGTTCAACAAGGACAAGTGCAGAGTCCTGCACTTAGGACGGAAGAATCCCATGCACTGCTACAGACTAGGGACCGAATGGCTAGGTAGCAGTTCTGCAGAAAAGGACCTAGGGGTCACAGTGGATGAGAAGCTGGATATGAGTCAACAGTGTGCTCTTGTTGCCAAGAAGGCTAACGGCATTTTGGGCTGTATAAGTAGGGGCATTGCCAGCAGATCGAGGAACGTGATCGTTCCCCTTTATTCGACATTGGTGAGGCCTCATCTGGAAAACTGTGTCCAGTTTTGGGCCCCACACTACAAGAAGGATGTGGAAAAATTGGAAAGAGTTCAGCGGAGGGCAACAAAAATGATTAGGGGTCTGGAGCACATGACTTATGAGGAGAGGCTGAGGGAACTGGGATTGTTTAGTCTCCAGAAGAGAAGAATGAGGGGGGATTTGATAGCAGCCTTCAACTACCTGAAGGGGGGTTCCAAAGAGGATGGAGCTCGGCTGTTCTCAGTGGTGGCAGATGACAGAACAAGGAGCAATGGTCTCAAGTTGCAGTGGGGGAGGTCCAGGTTGGATATCAGGAAAAACTATTTCACTAGGAGGGTGGTGAAACACTGGAATGCGTTACCTAGGGAGGTGGTGGAGTCTCCTTCCTTGGAGGTTTTTAAGGCCCGGCTTGACAAAGCCCTGGCTGGGATGATTTAGCTGGGAATTGGTCCTGCTTTGAGCAGGGGGTTGGACTAGATGACCTCTTGAGGTCCCTTCCAACTCTGATATTCTATGATTCTATGATTCTATGATCGTGTTCTGCAAGTGGTGTTAATTTTAGAAACTCACGTAAGTTCTCATACTTTGGGTTAAAGCAATTGACACCAACAAGAACATATTTATTTTCAGAAAAATCTTCATTGAAGTTCTCTATTTATTTGATCAAGCACTGGCAAAAAGGTGAATCTCTTTTATCTGAAAGGGGCTGTTCGTCGCTTGACATGGCGTCAGTCAAAATGTATTCCTGAAGTTTGTAGGCAACTTTGATACACAATTGTATATTCCCTGAACTTCGGGAGCCTTCAAATCATTTTCTAAGACTATGGTAATGGCTTTTGTAAGAACATAAGAATGGCAATATGGGGTCAGACCAATGGTCCATCTAGCCCAGTATCCTGTTTTCTGGCCGTAGCCACTGCCAGATGTTTCAGAAGGAATTACAAGAACAGGGCAATTTGTCAAGTCAGCCATCACCTGTCATCCAGTCCCTGCTTCTGGCAGTTAGAACTTTAGGGACACCCAGAGCATGGGGTTGTGTTAATGACCACTTGGCTAATTGCCATTGTTGGACCTATCCTCCATGAACTTATCTAGTTCTTTTTTGAACCCAGTTATACTTTTGGCCTTTACAGCATCCCCTGACAATGACTTCCCCGGGTTGACTGTGCATTGTGTGAAGTACTTCCTTACATTTGTTTTGAACATGCTGCATATTAATTTCATTAGGTGACCCCGCTTCTTGTGTTATCTGAAGGGGTAAATAACACTTCCCTATTCACTTTCTCCACACAGTCATGATTTTATAGACCTCTATTATAAGCCCCCTTAGTCATCTCTTTTCAAAGCTGAACAGTCCCTGTCTTTTTAACCTCTCTTCATATGGAAGGTGTTCCATACACCTAATCATTTTTATTGCCCTAGTCCGTACTTCACTCTGTATTTTATCAAACACCTCTCATGTTCAGAAATTCATTGATTAGGGTGACCACAGATAAGTATGCTTGAGACAATTCACACTTAACTGCTTGCAAGTAGTCAGTTATAATTTTAAGCAGTCAAAGAATGTTTATGACCATGCAAAGGAGGACAATAAAGTCAAAGTCTAATGCTAAACTAAGATCTCGTGTACCCACTGCCCTGTCACCTCTTGACATATAGTGCACCAAACATCACAAGAATGGATGAAATAGTCTTTTTCAAAGCATTACAAGCAGAAACTTGGCATGTCCATCAGTGTGTCACAGAACTTTTTCAATTCCAAGACTTCATTTTTGGGTTGTACTGTCTTTTATATGGCGACGAATTTTATGACTATTAGCTGTTCTAGAAAGAAAAATGCACAATTTCTCCAGGATGGTGAAAAAATTCAGGCCATGTATGTTTCCTTTGCATACATCAACAATAACTAAATTGAGCCTGTGACTGCAGCTGTGAGGTACTTCTTCCCATAAGAAACCTTGCACACCATTAGGATTTCCACTCATAACATTATAAGTCTGGGCAATGCTTTTTGTTATATTAATACCACACCTTAACAATGTGTTCTTCATGTCCTGAAGGAAAGATTTTGCATTGAGTGACTGCAGAATAGAAATGTAAATAATATCTCAACACAACTGACACTTGTTCAACTTTTCAATTGTCTTTAGTTTCAACAACCATTATAGAGAAAACATTAGCCTCTTTCACTTCTCGGCTCATGCATGCAAGTAGCATTTCTGACAAGATGTGAGTGATTTCATTCTGTATTGATGAATGGGTTTATTTTTGCATGGTGTGGTCCATTTTCAATTTTCTTTCTTTACACATTAGAGCTCCAGGAAGTTGCCCTTGTCATCACCGTTTACACTCCCATATCTTCCTCTTTGAGCAATCCCCCAAACTGCAGTGGGTTGCAGGATCTGCCACTACTGCAATATACATGTGGTTCTCTTTCACTAAAGCAAAATGTTCATCAGTAACTTGTGACTGAACTGAAAGACCATCACCTTTCGGCTAAATGTCTTTGAATGAGCCCATACCATTTGCCAGCTCTCGTGATTCTGACCATTTTCATGCTGTCAGAATCCTGCATCCTTTGCCATAGCTTTTTTTCCAGTTGCTATTTCTACAGCAGGGGATGTTGAAAAAACATCTACATGGGAAGCTGTAAGCCACATTCATTATTTCACTATATTCGACCCCTGGATATAAACCAAACCACTCTCTTTTAAATCATCTCCACCAGTTCTTATATTTCATTTGTGGGTAAGACCCTAACTGTGGTTATTTTGGGGCCATCAGATAAATTTGCTCAATATCACTTGGTCCTGGTGGAATCTTGCTCCCTGGACTTACCATATTACCAGATGGGTTCTCTTCATTTCCCATTCACAATACCACATTGCCCAGTCATTTCCTTCCACCTCGTCTTCATCTGTTGAAGAATCTGATGCTGAATGTTCTACTTCTGATTGTTCTACGACACAAGCTTCTCTGTCATTATCTAGGGTACAGCGTTTGGAGGTAATACTGGTAAAGCATGCTCTTACTGATTTTTCTGAAATTTGGCCTATTTCTAATGTTGACATATAGTACATCTTGTTGAATTTCAGCGTACTTGCTTTTCTTTGATGCACTTTTTGTTTGCTGAAAAGTTCTGATATTGTCACTGACCATTTGCTTGACATTTTTAAAATATTTTTTTAGCTACTTGTCTTCAGAAATAGGGGGCCTCACAGGCGGAGGCCCAGGCCAGGCCTCTGTGACAAGCTACTGTTTTGGACTAGTCTAGGCCAGATCTCCTAGGCTAGCTTCCTTTTTCTGTCCAAGTCCATGCAGCATGAAGGAGTGGGGTTGGATGGGATTACTGTCCATACCCCAAGCCTGCTGGAAAAGAAAATGATGCATGCACTGCACCCCCCCCCGCCCCCCGCACATCGACTTGCCCAGCCCTATCCCTGGCCACGCAGTTAGGGGCTTTGGCCTGGCTGAGAACTGCCTCCCTCCCAGCTACCTTTGTTGACTCCTGCTTGCTGGGGTGAGGACAGGAAGGGAGGGAGGGTGTGAGGGGGATAGGGAGACAGAGAGTGAGACCAAGTCTACACTATGGGGGGGGGTACGAATAGCGTAGCTGAAGTTGCATATTTTAGGTCGACTTACCTGGCTGTGAGGACGGCGGCGAGTCGACCGCTGCTGCTCCCCCGTCGACTCCGCTTCCGCCTCTCGCTGCAGTGGAGTTCCGGAGTCGATGGCAGAGCGATCAGGGATCGATTTTATCACGTCTACACTAGACGCGATAAATCGATCCCCGATCGATCGATCGCTACCCGTCGATCCGGCAGGTAGTGAACACGTGCCCTGAGTGAATATGTGTCTGTGACTGTTCACTGCAGCCACATAACCTTTGGGAATATTTCCCAAGCAAGAAAGGACTTAGGATGGTCATGGGTTTGAAACTCACTTCTGCTAGCGTGTGTCTTGTAGGCTGCACATTTCAGCAGCAGTCTTCCTGCTCTCTGAGGTAAGGAACTACCTGCTTGTACTTCACTGATCACTTCCACAGTCACAGCTCACACACTATCGCAAGGGAACAAACTGCCTCTGCCACCTCTGCTGCTGTTAAACGTCTTCAGTCAGGTGGAGTTACTGAAGGGGTAGTGGGAAATATTTGGTGGTGGTGCCCACTATCTCTTACTACCCCTGGGCATCATCTCTTGAGGGGGATCTGTCAATATCCCTTGGTCAGATCCAGGGTGGTAATGTACTCTGCCTCACCTCATTGGCTGAGTCCTTCATCACCCAGGGCATAGGATATGCATCAAATTTTGATACAGCATTGACTTTCCTTAAAACTATGCAAAAATAGGTGGTGCCTTCGGGCTTAGGAACAAGTACTATTGGCTCCTCCAGTGGCTAAACAACTCTTTAATTACTCCCAGCTCTAGCATTGATTGGAGCTCTTGCTTCACATTTCCCTCAATTTCTGGGAAAGAGGCCATGGATTTTCTGTGACCCTAAGTCCAGGTTCAGTGTGAACAAGGCTGGGTAAAGAACACTGTGGAGAAAGTAATGATCAATTCCTGGGCCACGGCCCTTTGTTTTGGGGTAAGGTTGCTTCCAATTTTGACCATCCCCAGCTTTGAGGTCCCAACAGCCTGTGGGTCTAATTCTGAGGCTGGAGGTAGGGGAGCTGTGATGTCCAGAAACAATCCCAAGAACTCCTTTAATAGCTCCCCAAAATAGTCCTAGTATTGGCCGACAGTAACAGGATAGGCCAGGGTTGGGTCCAGGCTGATCATGAGGTAGTTGTATGCTCACCCACAGCTAGAGTCACTTGAATGCAGGGATAAGATTTTATGTCCCCATGCACACATTGTAACAGGATGGTGCCCAGGGCTGACCCAGGTTTGAGACCACAAAGCTCTGCACCATGGTCTGAGCACCCCTTGAGTTCACGAGCCCCACCACTTCTCCATTCACCTTTATGGGACTGAGCAGATCTGCAGGTTTTCCTTGTTGGGCTTGGGACCCTAGGGTACAGATTTTCCCAAAGCTACACTCCATATAGGAGCAATCTTGGGACCAGAGCCCAGGGAAATCACATGCAAAATGAACATCTTGGTCTTTGCTGTTGTGACTGGACCCTCCTCTAAGTGTTCAGGAGGTCCTCTATGCACAGGCGCTGGCTTCTAATTTTCCCCAGAGATGCTCAACCCCCGCTCAGCCTCAGACCCCACCCCAACTCCACCCCTCCTCACAAACTCCCACCCCTGCCCCATCTCTTCCTGCCTCTGCTCCACCCCCCGCCCTACCCCCACTCCACCCCTTCCTCCAAGACCCCACCCTGCCTCTTCCTGCCCCTGCTCTGTCCCCACCCTGCCTTTTTCCCACCTCTTCCCTGCCCTGTTCTGCACCGTCCCCTGAGCATGCCCCATCCCCGCTCCTCTCCCCCTCCCTCCCAGCACCTCCTGCACAATGCTGACCTGCTGTTCCATGGCTTGAAGAGGTGCTGGGAGGGATGGGGAGGAGCAGGGATGGGGCATGCTCGGGGAACGGTGCAGAACAGGGCAGGGAAGAGGCGGGAGAAGTTGATCAGCGGGGGCCACAAATGGGCAGGAGTGAGGGGGAGGGAGAGGTGCTGGCTGGCTGCCAGTGGGAGCTAAGCACCTGCTAACGTTTTTCTGTGGCTGCTCCAACCCTGGAGCACCCACGAAGTCGGCACCTATGCCCTTACGTATGGGATCCCCTAGTTCAGGAACTGGCAATATTCCTTTCTTAAACTCTGGTGGGTTGGCAGTCTCTCGGACTGAGCCACAGGTCAATAGCTCTAGACTTTTGATCTTGGGTATCTGTGGGCCCCTCAATCCTTGGGCCCTCCTGTGTCTAGGTGATGGGGGAAGTGGGTTGAAGCACCTCAAGACATTGGCTTCCACCACCTGGTTTCTCATTTGGTAATGTGGGGCCCTCATTCCCAGTGGTTCCCTAGTAGGGCATCATCATGGGGATACTGGCGACTAATAATTTTCCATGAGATGAATGGCATCCATCATGGTTTCGGGACAGTGACCTAACACCCAGTCTTTTCTCCCAGGTGATAGTATCTGGATGAACTGTTGGCGCAAAACCAGCTCAGCCACCTGAGTTCCCATTTTCATCTACAGTCTGTGCCATCTCCAGCACAAGTCTCACAGCTTCTGGGCAACCAGGCAAGGTTTTGCTGCCAGAAAGTACCACTCATCACAGAAGCATTGCAAGAATGTCTCTTTCAAGGTATTGAGAATGGCCACCTTGACGTGTGCATACTCTTGGGCCACAACTGGGTGATAAGTAATTTGCACCACCCTGGTTAGGTATGGAGCCAGCAAAATGGTCCATTGATCTAGGGGCCACCGGGCTACCATGGCCACTTGCTTGGAGGTTTTGAGGAAGGCCTCAGGATTGTCATCAGCTCCCTTCTTGGTAAGTCTGACAGGGGCAGGGGCCACTGCTGAGTTCAGGCTCACTGGCTCTTCTGTGGCAGATGACCATAGTATTGTGACTATCTCCTATACCAGCTGCTGCTGTTGTTGCTGCTGTTGGGCCACTAGATCACACATCAACTGCTGCTGCTGGTTGGCCATAAGAAGAATGGACATTCCGGGTCAGACCCATGGTCCATCTAGCACAGTATCCTTTCTTCTGGCAATGCCTGGTGCCAGATGCTTCAGAAGAAATGAAAAGAATGGGGCAATTGATCACAATATCAAGTGATCCTCCCTGTTGTTCTGTCCCAACTTCTGGCAGTCAGAGGTTTAGGGACACACAGAACATAGAGTTGCCTCCCTGACCATTTTGGCGAATAGTCATTGACAAACCTATCCTCTGTGAAATTATCTAATTCTTTTTTGAACCCAGTTATACTTTTGGCCTTTACAACATCCCTTGGCAATGACTGTGTGTTGTGGGAAGAAGTACTTCTTTATGTTTGTTTTAAACCTGCTGCTGCTATTAATTTAACTGGGTGACCTCTGCTTCATGTCATTATGATATTTTCTGTCTTATTATCTTTTTATTTCCTAATGGTTCCTAATATTGTTAGTTTTTTGACTGCCATTGCACACTGAGTAGATATTTTCAGAGAACTATCCACAATGACTCCATCTCTTTCTTGACTGCTAAAAGCTCATTTAGAACCCATCATTTTGTAAGTATAATTGGGATTATATTTTCCAATGTGTATTAGTTTGCATTTATCGACATTGAACTTCATCTGCCATTTAGTAAGCCTGTCACCCAGTTTTGTGAGATCCTTTTGTAACTCTTCACAGTCTGCTTTGGACTTATCTTGAGTAATTTCTTTCCAGCTCTGTAATAGGGTGCGCGAAAGGCCGGGTGCGCTAGTGGTTAGTGTATCTGATTTCCAGGCCCTTGTGATGGAGGTCCCTGGCTCCAGAACTAAGGCCAGGAATCTTCTTGCCTCCACTTGCATCTAGGCTTCCTCCCTTAAGGGGGCATGATGAGGGACCCAGGCCCTCCCTCTCCACTGGGTCCAAGCCCAGGGCCCTGAGTGAAGCAACACTAGCAAGGTCCTCTCAGAAGAGAGTCTAAGTCTGCTGACCTGGGCTACTTCCTACCTGTGTCCCTTGAGTTTGGGGAATGGCTCTTATAGTCCAAACAATCTGTAGTGGCACACCTGGAGTAGCACCTCCTTGTGGACATTTTGCAGCATCTTGACATGTCCTCAGGTCCCTCTGGGTGCGGGTGGATGTAAGGCTGAAGGGGGCTAGCCCCAGGATATCCTTAACACCAAATTGTAAAATCCACTTACTGCTAGTGCTACCCCTTCTCAGCAGCTTCTCTATCTCTTAGTCAGGTATGCAGTGATTGTCCTGGCTGTCAGGCTTGGGGTGAAGTTCACTTAGTATACATCAGCGGAGCTACTGCTCTGAACTGAGCCAGGTTCTCTCCTTTTCTTTCCCCTCCAGGTCTGGCATTGGCTGCAGGTATAGCAGGGCAGGGCTAGCAGGATCCATAGGATCTCTTCAACCCCTTTTCTGTTGGTGTGAGCTTTCTCTGCTCCATCACATGGCCCCACAGTGCGAGGGTGTCTCTATCTAGGCACTACTGGAATGCAAAAGTTTTCCTCTTGTTTATACCTAGTAAGAGACTTTTCCTACCCCAAAAAGCTTAGCCCCTAAACAGGAAGTATTATTCTCATTTTACAGATGGGCAACTGAGACACAGTAGGAATAACTGTGAAGCCCAAGGTAACACAAAAGTACTGTGGCAGAAGCTGAACCCAGAGTTCATAAGTCCAGGTCCAGCACTTTTCCACCACCCCATCCATCTTTCCTGCCTTCATCTGGCCTTCCCAGTATATGGGGTAACACCTGTGTATACTATTTAGATTGTAAATGCTTCAGGGCAGGGACTGTGCTCATTCTGTGTCTTGCACAGTGCATATATAATAATACTAATTAATAATCCACCTGCGTTATCTGACATTAAACTTAATAACGTAGAAAAAATAAACACAAAGTTATATTAAGAAGCTTCCTGTTGTCTACTTGCTCACTTCAACTAAATACAAATCCCGGAAGGCAACACAGTGTCTAAGGTAACACAAAACAGAGCCAAAACCAAGTATTGCTCATTGAACCTTTTACTAATGAGAACATCACATTTACTGCCAGGCCATCAGAGAATGGAGAAAGTAAAAATGCAGCACTTTTACTTTTTCTTTAATGCTGAAAACACTAAGTGGAATGAGTTTGGCTTAATGCAGACAGAATGCCTGACTGATGTAGGTTATAATTTTAAAACCTAGCTTTCAGATTCCAAGTACTAACATACTCACCAATTAACATGAACAACAGTTTTTAGACTAGTTTTGACTCTTTCCATTTAATGAACGAAATCCAATCAACTGCCACGTTAGCGTAAATGAAAAATAACTGATTGCAGTAGCAATTAACATAACTTGCCTTCTGGGAAGCTATTTGATCTGCAGCAGTTTCTTAAGGACTGGTACAAGCCCTAGTGTGCCTTGCATTGGACTCCAGCTTATTCAGCTAGGAAGAAATCTTTCCAGCTCTGATCACTGCCATTCACTTTAAACTGCTATTCATAAGAAAATGGGTCATAGTTGTTGAAAAACTTAATCTTTTTTTCTTTTCTCTTACATAAAATGTATAATCTCTTCACCCCATAAGAATTGAATTTATTTTAAGTATTCCCAGACTTGTTCCAAATGGTATAATTTAGCCCACCCAGTATCAGTAAAACTGCTACTAACCCAATGTGGAGGTAGCCAATAACCTATGGGACAATATGCTCTAATCTGGAAGTTTGAAGCTCCATATTCTTTCCTTAGGTGAACTACAGGGATAGCAGGTTAATTAAATAGATGAGTGGTCACATGTGAAAAGGTAATATGATATAATTAACACCTTTGAAACAATCTGAAATGAAACTAAAAACCATAAAAGTTCTAGGTTTGAAAACTATCTGTTGAATGATTCTTTTTAGTTCCTCAGCTGTCAGTTTCAAATGCTATTCCGCATTTGTGCTGTAGCATGCGTTTCAACTCAGAGAAGTGACCGTTTGTGAATGGCATTGTATTAATGAAATATCAGCTCCCTATGAGCGTTTGACATTTTCTCTGTTGAAATAAATAGCTGTGAAAAAGCAAGCTGGAAACTATTTTGCCTTCCACATCATGAACAGAATTGTCGCCAAGTTCCTACCTAACTGCAGAATCTTAGGTCAAAATGTTCAAACTAAGATAGCTACAATTAGGCTTCTAAAATCCAGTATTGAGGCACTATGGCACGATTTTCAAAGGTGCTGACCTCCTGCAGTTCCCACCAGTTTCAGACACTGAGCACCTTTGAAAATCAGATGATTTCTAGTTAGGTGCCAGAATATGGATATAGGTGCCTAACTTTAAGCGCCCAGGTTTGAAATATTTGGCCTCAGTCATTACAAATTTCAGAGTAGCAGCCGTGTTAGTCTGTATCCGCAAAAAGAAGAACAGGAGTACTAGTGGCACCTTAGAGACTAACAAATTTATTAGAGCATAAGCTTTCGTGGACTACAGCCCACTTCTTCGGATGCATATAGAATGGAACATATATTGAGGAGATATATATACACACATACAGAGAGCATAAACAGGTGGGAGTTGTCTTACCAACTCTGAGAGGCCAATTAATTAAGAGAAAAAAACTTTTGAAGTGATAATCAAGCTAGCCCAGTACAGACAGTTTGATAAGAAGTGTGAGAATACTTACAAGGGGAGATAGATTCAATGTTTGTAATGGCTCAGCCATTCCCAGTCCTTATTCAAACCGGAGTTGATTGTGTCTAGTTTGCATATCAATTCTAGCTCTGCAGTCTCTCTTTGGAGTCTGTTTTTGAAGTTTTTCTGTTGTAATATAGCCACCCGCAGGTCTGTCACTGAATGACCAGACAGGTTAAAGTGTTCTCCCACTGGTTTTTGAGTATTTTGATTCCTGATGTCAGATTTGTGTCCATTAATTCTTTTGCGTAGAGACTGTCCGGTTTGGCCAATGTACATGGCAGAGGGGCATTGCTGGCACATGATGGCATATATCACATTGGTAGATGTGCAGGTGAACGAGCCCCTGATGGTATGGCTGATGTGATTAGGTCCTATGATGATGTCACTTGAATAGATATGTGGACAGAGTTGGCATCGGGGTTTGTTACAAGGATAGGTTCCTGGGTTAGTGGTTTTGTTCAGTGATGTGTGGTTGCTGGTGAGTATTTGCTTTAGGTTGGGGGGGGTTGTCTGTAAGCGAGGACAGGTCTGTCTCCCAAGATCTGTGAGAGTAAAGGATCATCTTTCAGGATAGGTTGTAGATCTCTGATGATGTGCTGGAGAGGTTTTAGTTGGGGGCTGAAGGTGACAGCTAGTGGTGTTCTGTTATTTTCTTTGTTGGGCCTGTCTTGTAGGAGGTGACTTCTGGGTACTCGTCTGGCTCTGTCAATCTGTTTTTTCACTTCAGCAGGTGGGTATTGTAGTTTTAAGAATGCTTGATAGAGATCTTGTAGGTGCTTGTCTTTATCCGAGGGATTGGAGCAAATGCGGTTATATCTTAGAGCTTGGCTGTAGACAATGGATCGTGTGGTGTGTCCTGGATGGAAGCTGGAGGCATGTAGGTAAGTGTAGCGGTCAGTAGGTTTCCGGTATAGGGTGGTATTGATGTGACCATCGCTTATTAGCACAGTAGTGTCCAGGAAATGGACCGCTTGTGTGGATTGATCTAGGCTGAGGTTGATGGTGGGATGGAAATTATTGAAATCATGGTGAAATTCCTCAAGGGCTTCTTTTCCATGGGTCCAGATGATGAAGATGTCATCAATGTAGCGCAAGTAGAGTAGGGGCGTTAGGGGACAAGAGCTAAGGAAGCGTTGTTCTAAGTCAGCCATAAAAATGTTGGCATATTGTGGGGCCATGCGGGTATCCATAGCAGTGCCGCTGACTTGAAGGTATATATTGTCCCCAAATGTGAAATAGTTGTGGGTGAGGACAAAATCACAAAGTTCAGCCACCAGGTTAGCTGTGACATTATCAGGGATACTGTTCCTGATAGCTTGTAGTCCATCTTTGTGTGGAATATTGGTGTAGAGGGCTTCTACGTCCATAGTGGCCAGGATGGTGTTTTCTGGAAGATCACCGATGGATTGTAGTTTCCTCAGGAAGTCAGTGGTGTCTCGAAGATAGCTGGGAGTGCTGGTAGCGTAGGGTCTGAGGAGAGAGTCTACTATGTCTTCTACTATGGACGTAGAAGCCCTCTACAGCAAGACTGCTGAGCTAGAATTGATATGCAAACTAGACACAATCAACTCCGGTTTGAATAAGGACTGGGAATGGCTGAGCCATTACAAACATTGAATCTATCTCCCCTTGTAAGTATTCTCACACTTCTTATCAAACTGTCTGTACTGGGCTAGCTTGATTATCACTTCAAAAGTTTTTTTCTCTTAATTAATTGGCCTCTCAGAGTTGGTAAGACAACTCCCACCTGTTTATGCTCTCTGTATGTGTGTATATATATCTCCTCAATATATGTTCCATTCTATATGCATCCGAAGAAGTGGGCTGTAGTCCACGAAAGCTTATGCTCTAATAAATTTATTAGTCTCTAAGGTGCCACAAGTACTCCTGAGTCATTACAAAGAGGTTGGAAACAAAATGCTACATAAATGTAGAAAGAAAATACTCAGAAGATGAATAATTATCAAACACATGTGCGATATAGTGCTGGTCAGAAAAAATCCGACATAATGTGGCTGTGTCAAAATTTGTCAATTTGATAAAAACTGAATGTTTCATGGAGACATTTTGTCTAACCGACGTTCTGACAGAACACAGGTAGACAGAATCCTTCATGCCAGGCAGGTTTTGAAAACTGTTTTCTACTAGCTCACCAGCACATATCTTTTGCAGTCTCTCTCCCTCCCTTTCCCCGCCCCCGGTCTCCCACTTGACTGCTGGGGAGCCCAGGCTTCCAGGGTCCAACTCTGGGAAGCCTGCCAGGTGGAGTTCTCTGGAGCCACAGCTCCATTTCCTTTCATGGAATACTCAACATCTTCAGTTTTCATTCCTAATAAGAACAAAACCAAATTTTGAAACCCTCCGCAAACTGGAATTGTCTTTTTCTGCCCGGTGCTAGGTATAACTGGATTCCAAAGACTATGAGCGTGGCTTCATGAAATGCGACCTTCATGGAACAAGAAATAGAAGGTATTGAGAATTAATAACACAAGCACTACATACCATTGTCTAACTTGTGTTGTAAGGGCTAAGCATAAACATCTATAAAGGGGGACAATATATCTTGGAAGGTTTCAGATGCATCATTGAATTGTAAAGTAATCTTTTGAGGAGTAGTGAATTTGCTAAAAGCACTGCCTTAATCACTATCTTCTCTGCATGCTCAGCTGAATAACACAATATGGCCCATTTTGCATTCCATAGATATGATTTTGTATTGTAGAGGGCTGCCAAATAGAAAGTGATCACAGTACTCCCTCACTGAGCCAGTCTTTTGTGGGCTCCAGACTAGTAAAATGCCACCATTTGATTAAAAATATTGTATGTAGTTATCTAAGCAATGACTGTTATCCTTGGGTCTGCATCTCCTCAACTACACTAGCACAAATTGACCATATCTCCGTTAAGTTCTATAGATGAAATCCTGTTGTAGCCAATGGGAGTTTTGCCATTGACTGCAACGAGGCCAGGATTCCACTAAATAGATTTTCACTGATTTAAGAGCAGGGTAAGAGGAGAATCAGAATGTATAATTTTACACTGATATGTCATCTTTCTTTTCTGTTATGTGGGGCCTATATATGCAATCAACTATCATTGGTATTGGAATTATTGTTTTTTCCTCTATGCCTGAACTTTTGTAAAACTATTATTTTTAAAGATAGTTTGTTGTATTTTTTGTTTTGTTTAAGATGTGATAAATGCTTTTGGACAGGATGGCTGAGTGCATGTAATTATGATACCTAATTGAGCAAACATTGTTTAGGGTACACAATGACCTTTTCCAAGTGAGTTCCATATATACATGAAGTATAAAATATGACATGCTGATTCTTTGATGGACCTTATCATAAAGAAAAAATGATCTTTTTATAGGACAATTCTAGAGTGCTATGTAAGTACAATGGCCAGGCTATTTAATGCCAAATCAGCATGCATGACAGTTACGTTTCATAATCTTTTTATTCCACAAAAGCATTTTTTCAATGGTATAATCCCTGTAAAACTTTAATTATCTTGCTGAGTGTGACAAAATTTATAAGGCAATATAGTCAGCACCATTTATAAGTATACCTATTCTAAGGGCACTCCAGTTATGGGAATTGCTTGAAATATTCAAAAAGAAATGGGGAAAAAAATCACTCAAGGGTTTTTGTGTATGTGCATTTTGTTAAGGGCGTGAAAAATAGGCCCATTTCACAGAAAATGTTACAAAGGTTTGCAAATTAGCAAGGCCTGGTCCAGATCCAAGTAAAAATCAGCCCATTTTGACAAAGGTGATTTTTCAAATAAAAAATTGTGTGCAACCGCCTGACTTTTCCTTAGGTCCATCTTCTAGGCTGACCTTCACATCTCGCTCCCCCCCACCCGACTCACTCTGTGGTATGACAGGGGTGCAGAGACCTCCTGTTCATCTACCCCACCTGCAGCTGGTCCCGCACACCCCACTCTTGGGTTTAAGTGGAGCAGAGGACATTTTACAGGGCTCCTCACATCAGGGTGAATTTCATTTTTAGAGAGACAAACAGGGTTTTTTTCACCTCAGTTAAACTGTATGGTCGGATTATTCTCATGTTTGTTTTGTGGAGAAAACAGTGTTGTTTGTGATCATGAGGCAAAGAAGGATGGTCTCACAGTTGAGGCAACGGTTTGGGACTCAGGAGATTTGGATTCTTTTCCTGACTCTACCACAAACTCCGTGTGTAACATGGGACAAGGCACTAGTGCTTGCATCTCAGTTCCTGATCTGTCATATGGGGCAGATACTTCCTCACCTTGCAGGGTTCTTGTGATCATAAACACATTCAGTGTTGTGAGGCACTGAGATACTACATAAATAATGGCCAGACAAGTAGAGAGGACTATTACAGTAAATCCTAAAATGGAGAGGCTATAAGTTAAATCCTTTCGCAAGTAGCCAAGAAGTACTTCTCCAGAATCCTTAGTGACAGAGCAATGCAGCACAAGAAGCACAAATTAATATTTAATTTTGCATTCTAACTGAGATAGAGTATATTAATATCTATGTAATCCTATCTAGTTAAATACACATATTTTACTTTGTAAAACTTTCTATTTGTCAGGGTCATGGACTATTGTGCAGAAACTCAGTGACAACATTCAGATTCACTACATCACAGGATCTGTCTCTCTCTCAAGTAGATCAAACACACTCCCAGGAAGCAGTTGTTTGCAATGCACTTTGACATTCTTAAATTAAAAGTGCTATATACATTTATTTATTCATGGAAGCAGGTATTTCTGGGATGTTAATATTCAGCTCAGAAATGGTTGCTCATTATATCTTAGACACCTCCAAATGAGACCTGATTGTAGTTCTGACTTGCTGGTTTAGTCATCTCACTTAATTCAGATGTGCTGTCAAACAAGATGTGAAATTAAAAAAAAAAATTAAAAAGATTTCTGTCAATTCCATAGGTTTATGTTTACTGAGATATTTCTTTTATTTAGTTTCCCCCACATGTTTTTTGTAGTGAAATACACTTTGTGCTCAATGTGGCATAAGAATGAGACATCTTCAAACAAGTTTTGCTTTGTAATATTTCAAATGCTACATTTGTGCAACTTTTTCCAGTGTTCTTAAAATTATATTTCAGACATTTTTGAAAAGTTCAAATTAAACTAGATTAGATAATGTTCCCATTTTAAAATTAAATTGCGTTCCAGATACCCAATATCATGAAATGGATAAATGAATTGCCATGCTTAAAATTCATCTGACAACTGGGAGGTGAGCGGGGTTAGTTTCATTTGAGGGTGAGAGAGAGTCATGGGAATCACCAACTTAATTAAACAATCAATTTTGAAGGGAAAAGAGAGTCATAGGTGGACACATGAGTAGACCCAGGGGACTTGTAAGTCTAATTCTACTCAAAACCTTTTATAAAGTGTGAGAGAATTTTAAGAGGTTTTCATATTTCTACTTCAAAATTATTAGCAACCTAGAAATTGTTTTGCCTACAATTCCAACAGCAACCCCTTATCAGCTTTGAGTGTTAGTTTTACTTAAAACTATTTCTATCATTGGCGTTTCTATAGTGCCCATCACAGTAATAATTAGGGGGTTCCCAGGTAATTTAAGTCTGCATTGTGAAGGGGATTTAATGGATTATTCTATTTTCCTTTCCCTGGTTATACAAGGCCTTGCAGCAGTTAAATAAATATTTGGGGTGGGGGGTTTGTTGTTGTTTGCTTTTAGGGGAGGGTGAGGGAGGTGTTTAGGAATATTTTTTCGTTCTCTCTCTCTCTCTCCGGTTGTGGTGAGAAAGCTTCCTCAGAAAGGAAGGTCTTGCAGCTTGCCTTCTAGGTAATGAATATCAAGCTTAGTCTGAGCTACTCTGGAAAACTATTCCACATCTAGATCCCCTCAAAATGGCCATGATTTATCTCTGGTTCTCATGTGTTTTCACCAAAGGTTTGTGAACTCCAGTGTCCTGGAGAAGTTGGCAGGTCCTAGCTGAAGATGGGGTTGCAGATGTACCTCACATTCAAATCAAAATGGGCCATGACTCTACAATGATTTCCTTTTTCCTTTCTGAATTTCTTGATGAAGCTGGCACCACAAAGCCCTCCCTGTATAGGCTACATTATTGCAACAGATCTTTTCAGGTGAGAATTAAGCTCATTGCTATACAGCAAGTGCAGTTCACAGAGAAACCAAGCCTTTAAGGGTCCAACTTGCAGTAGATTCAGCATTTGAAACTGGCCCTAAAGATTTACCATAATAGTATCACTTGAAGGCTGATGGGAGATATGATTTCTCTCTATAAATACATCAGAGGGACAAATACCAGAGAAGGAGAGGAATTATTTAAGATGAGCACCAATGTGGACACAAGAACAAATGGATATAAACTGGCCATCAACAAGTTTAGGCTTGAAATTAGGTGAAGGTTTCTAACTATCGGAGGAGTGAAGTTCTGGATTAGCCTTCCAAGGGGAGCAGTCAGGGCAAAGAACCTAACTGGCTTCAAGACTTAGCGTGATAAGTTCATGGAGGGGATGGTATGATGAGACTGCCTATGATGGCATGTAGCTAATCTGCAACTGCTAACAGCAAGTATCTCCAACAGCTGATGATGGGACACTAGATGGGGAGGGCGCTGAGTTGCTACAGAGAATTCTTTCCCAGATGCCTGGCTGGTGGGTCTTACCCAGATGCTTAGAGTCTAACTGATCACCATATTTGGGGTTGGGATTTGGGAAGGAATTTTCTCCTGGGTCAGATTGGCAGAGACCCTGGGTGATTTTCGTCTTTCTCTGCAGCCTGGGCATGGGTCACTTGTGGCTTAAACTTATGTAAATGGTGGATTCTGTGTAACTTGAAGTTTTTAAACTACGATTTGAGGACTTCAGCAACTCAGCCAGAAGTTAGGGATTGATTACAGGAGTGGGTGGGTGAGGTTCTGTGGCCTGCAGCATGCAGGAGGTCAGACTAGGTGATCAAAATGGTCCCTTCTGACCTGAAAGTCTATGAGTCTTGTAAAAGCTCCGGTTTTCTTACGAGATGTTTTCTAACTATTTATGGCTATTTCCTAGAATCCTGAAACACATGATGGGTCAAAGTTCACTATTTAATGTGGACAAAAAAAGACTTTAGACTGAGCACTTAGAACCAAAAAGGAAAAAAAACAAAAACCCAAAACATTAATTCAGAACACAAAGTAAGAAGCAAGTATTTAAGTAATTTACCCTTTGGAAGGGTTTGCTTATGCATTTCAAGCCATTCCAATGCGAACAGGTCTCATTTCCCTGATGTAATTAGTAAAGAAAAAAAATGCCTGTAGGTTCATTAAATAAATCAGCACTTTTACTCCTTGTGAAGTTAATGATCACTAATGCAGATGATTGCTATGGACACAGAAAACCAAGTTCTTGTTACTCATCAGCAGTATTTTACTGAAGGGAGTATAATTCTGCTTTTAATTCTTTAGCATTCAGAAAAATGAATGTTTTTGTTTTTTATTTTAATAACTGGAAATTACCCTAAGTGGGAGAGAGTTGTGTAGTCTAATTAAGATAAAGCTTTTTCAGAATAAAACAAATTATTTGTCTTATTCTAGACATTGTAGAAAAGCATTTGTTTATATGCATGTTTTATAACTCAGACCCTCCATCAGCATATGAAACTTAATGGAAATAAGTATTTATTGTTGTGAAACTTTTCATTTAATAACTAAAACTTCCAATCAAAACAAGTGTTAATATAAATAATAAAAATTAAAAAATAGGACTTTTGGCCTGATTAACACAAAAAATGTAATTCCTCTAAGAGAGTTGGGCCTATCAAGGTATTAGTCTCTTTTGGCTGAAGACTCACCCCCTACAATTGGTCAGTTCAGTCTGTGGTTTAGGGGGGCTCCTGAAGCTAAGTTCTCAGATAGCAGCATCTGAGAATAATATTTCTACCATCTCTAGTTGTCTAGGAGGAGATTCCATCCCACTGTGGAAGTATATGACCTGTTCTCAGCAATACATGACTGTGTGATCTCCCATCTGGTCTACAGCACAGCAATATGTCTGGGTATAAAACCATCAGCCCTCAGGAAATGCCAGTTAATACCAAACACTTCAGCATGTCTCCTCAACAACACAGGCTACTATTAGCACATCAAACCTGTCCTCAGCTCTCTACATTGGCTTCCCACACAATATCAAGTCAAATGCTCAATTCGGGGGTCAGCAATGTGTCCGTAATAAAAATGTTGAGGTCCGTGGTGATTTTTCAAAAAATTGAATGACTGAATGACATTACCCCCCGCCCCAATGTCCGTCACTAAGTATGGTAATTTTGTCAAGTGTCCATCCTGCAACAGGTGGTGCTGACCCCTGGCTCAGTTCTTATTGTCAAGCTGTTTGGAGTGGCTCAAAAGCCTGAGTAGCAACATCAGAACTGACTGTTACAAACCAGGGCACAAACCCAGAATTGGTTGAGTTCTATACTTAAATTTCACCAATGAAGTATCAAGTGTGAACTCCTCAAGCACTATAACCACTTTAACTTAGAGTGACAGACAGTCCTCTTGGTTACACTGGTCTATCTGGCCACCTAGGTAAGCTTGCCTTTGTGATAGATGGTCCCTTACAACAAAAATCACAACAATATTCAGATTTATCCCATTCCCAAAGGCCTAGTCACTTACACTGGGTCAACTGCACCTTAGATCTCACACCAAAAACAATGCTTGTAGGCAAGCCTATAACACACTATCTAAAGATTTATTAACTAAGAAAAAGAAATGAGAGTTAGTTGAACACACACTACAAATGAGTTACAGTCATAGGTTCCAAAAGTTAGTGGAAGCTTCTATAATAAGCAAGCTCTGTACATCCTTTAGGTTTAACCCAGGCCAAGCACTGGAGATCTTTTGTTTAGGTTTAGTATCCTTGCTCGCTCAGAGTCCACACAGCATAAAGATACAGTTTCTTCCTGTCAGGGATTTTTCTTTCATTCCCCCAAGAGGTCAAGCTGATGGGATGAGTTCTCATGCACCATGGGTGTGGGAGGAGCAATCAACAAAGTCTTTTGTCCTCTGATATTCCACAATGGTCAGGCTGGTGCCTATGGGCCTTCTTTTGTTGGGCAGGAGATAACACCTCCTGTGGAAAACTTGGTAATGCTTCTCTCCTTACTGTTGGTTTACAAGTATCAGAGGGGTAGCCGTGTTAGTCTGAATCTGTAAGAAGCAACAGAGGGACCTGTGGCACCTTAAAGACTAACAGAAGTAATCACCAAGCATTCTCAAAACTACGATACCCACACAAGGAAATAAAGAAACAAATCAACAGAGCCAGATGTGTACCCAGAAGCCTCCTGCTACAAGACAGGCCCAAAAAAGAAACCAACAGAACTCCACTGGCCATCACCTACAGTCCTCAGCTTAAATCTCTCCAACGCATCATCAGTGATCTACAACCCATCCTTGTCAATGATCCCTCACTTTCACAGACCTTGGGAGGCAGGCCAGTCCTCGGCCACAGACAACCCACCAACCTTAAGCATATTCTCACCAGCAACCACGCACCGCACCATAACAACTCTAACTCAGGAACCAACCCATGCAACAAACCTCGATGCCAACTCTGCCCACATATCTACACTAGCAACATCATCACAGGACCTAACCAGATCAGCTACAACATCACCGGCTCATTCACCTGCACGTTCACCAATGTTATATATGCCATCATGTGCCAGCAATGCCCCTCTGCTATGTACATTGGCCAAACTGGACAGTCACTACGCAAGAGGATAAATGGACACAAGTCAGATATCAGGAATGGCAATATACAAAAACCTGTAGGAGAACACTTCAACCTCCCTGGCCACACAATAGCAGATGTAAAGGTAGCCATCTTACAGCAAAAAAAAAATTCAGGACCAGACTCCAAAGAGAAACTGATGAGCTCCAGTTCATTTGCAAATTTGACACCATCAGATCAGGATTAAACAAAGACTGTGAATGGCTATCCAACTACAGAAGCAGTTTCTCCTCCCTTGGTGTTCACACCTCAACTGCTAGGAGAGCACCTCACCCTCCCTGATTGAACTAACCTCGTTATCTCCATACTGATTTATTCCTGCCTCTGGAAATTTCCATTATTTGCGTCTGATGAAGTGGGCATTCACCCACAAAAGCTTATGCTCCAATACTTCTGTTAGTCTTTAAGGTGCTACAGGACGCTCTGTTGTTGGTTTACAGTTTCAGAGTAAACACTTTTACAGTTACAGAGCAAACACAAAAATTACCTTATAACATGGCATGCAGATATTATAAGTGAGATGAATGCATACAGCAACTTACAAGCATTTGATCAAGTCTAAATCTAATACCTATTTTAACAATATTAACACACATGTAAGTCAAACTGGTTTCCAGCTATGTACTTGTCACTGTGCAGTTGAGGCCTAGGAGCCTTGGCATGAGTTGGCAACTGGTCTGGCAGCATCAGACTTATTGTCAAGGCATTTAATGGCCTGGGCCCAGGATAGCTGAGAGATCATCTAAAGCTCCAGCTTGAAGACTGGTTGTCAACTCCCTTTCCCAGGTACAAATGGAACTTTCTATCAAAAGGGTAACGCTCATCTGGGCAGTGGATGGAGCTTCCTCAGGAGCCAGCCCAAACCTGCGGAATGATCGTCACAAACTTCTCCACCTTCTGCTCTAATTGCACATCTTCAACATGCCTTCCCTAACATAAACTCATAGTGGTGTGTATGTTTACATAAACAACCCAAAACAAAAACCCTGCCAAAACAAAAACCTACACTACTCACACACTTCTCCCCCGGGGAGGGAATAAAAGAGAGAATGAACCACATGTGACAGATTTTAGTCACATGTCATAACACACTACTGGATGATGCTCAGGTACTGCAGTGGTGAAGTGGTATAAGAATATTTATAGTCAAGAATAAGCTCATCTAATGACATTTCAAGTCAGAATGGCTCTAGTGCTGTGGTCTTTACCCAGCAAATGATGGACTGAACAGGTGTTTTGCCTGGGTAAGTAGGCAGGCTAAGGCAAAAAACTAACTTTAGTGTTTTTAAGTTATCTTCCCAAGGAATTTTACATGCACAAAATGATAACTGCATGGAAAATAAAATTTGGAGAAACTATGCTAATCAGATGTAATTGTTAGCATAATACTGATGCTTGTGTTAAAACTCTGAGCATGCCCAGTATGAACTAGAAGCCTCAGCAGAGCTAGACTGAGCTCATTATTCTTCGCATACGTGCAACGTGCCTCAGGTGTCATGTGACCAGAATTCATCACTGAATTTGGGCCATTGAGCGGAGTGTGCACATAATTATTTTTGCTGTGCCTTCTCAGCAACCAGCCTGACTCAGTGCTTACTGTATATCACAGAAACCTGGAATGATTAAGTGATGTGCCCAAAGTCAATCAGGAAGTTAGTGGTAGAGTTGGGATTGGGATTCAGGAATTGCTGGCTAACCATCCTTTTCTCAGATCACTACACCGGACTGTCCTTTTAAGTACTGTGGTTGCTATTAACAAGTTAACATTTACCAAGCGTTATCACACCAAAGTATCTGCGCCACAACATTTATGTCTTATTGTAATTATAGGGAATACTATTGTGTAATAGATGTTGCGGGAAACCTGAGATTCCAGCTTCTACCTTTGGAGTCTTTCTGTCTACAGCTGTCCAACAAGCACTGCCTCATGTGCTTTGCTTAACCCATCATTTAGCCATTCCACACTGCTGACTTTGTAGTCTAATCATACCTCCAAGCTACTATCCCCAGTGAAACTGATTTCAGCGCTGTCATAAACATACAGCTAAGGGTAACATAAAATCCCTTTTGAGCAGCTGTACTGAATCTTTACCTATAAAGGGTTAAGCAGCTCAAATAAGCTGGTTGGCACCTGACCAAAAGGACCAAAAAGGAAAGAAGATATTTTTAAATCTGAGGGGGAGGGGTTTTTTGCACTCTCTTTGTTCCCTCTCTGGATGGAGAGGGCTTCTAGCCTGTTGGCCTCCAAGGCAGCAGAAGGCCACTGTAGCCACATCTGTCTGACTCCACGGTTCCAATGGTGACAGACTATGTTACCCCTAAATAGGCCTGTCTGTGCTTCTTATTATAATATATTTTGATAATAGTAGTGCATAGGGGCCAACTGAGAACAGAGTCCCATTGTGGTAGGCACTGTACAAGCATCGAATAAGACACCCACCCGAAAGAGCTTGCAATATAAATAACAGTGTACATTCTAAATTAGCATGTTTCAAAAGGCTGCCAATATTTTCTCTTGGACCTGGTCTTCAAGTAACAAAAATCCTATTCTTATGCAAATGAATGGAAAAGGAGGGAGGAAAAATAAAGCTGACATATACTATATTAGCAGAATAATCTCTAAAATTGAATTACCTCTAAAGTGAGTGTTTTTCAAAGTTTTCAATGAGGCATTAGCAGCTGTTTAAAAACAAAACATAAATCAGAAATTAAATGTGAAGAAAAATTAGACTGACTTTTAGAATTTTTTTTTAGAATGCTCAGTTATGAACTCTAAGAATATTCCAATCCATGTAAACAAATTACACTCCAAGTCAAAATAATAACACACCATTTTAAAACCCACCCTTCATTCAATAGCTGTATATTTTTGTACTGATGAAAAACAATATTTCAAAGAGCCAAGACATTTAACAAACATTAGTTACACTATTTATTCCAGTAGCATTTTGAGATTATTCATCTGGCTGTTGCTAAGGGAACAGCCTTAATTTATTTCAAGTGTTATCAGAACAAGAATGCTGCTCTGCAACAGATAAGCCCATGGAAAAGTAAAGTTAGATCAAAATAAATGAGCAAGGTAGGGCGTGTGTGTGGGTGTGCATATTTGCACAACCATGAGACAAAGGATAGCACAAGTAAGTTAGTAAAGTCTGGTTCTCATCTAACTGGAAATATCCATTTCCTCCCATTATAAAAACAATACTAGTGTATTTTCAGGTAATGTTCCAAAGCACTGTATTTACATTACTACCTACTGCAAAAAGCTGTGAAATTTTGGGTCATCACTGTAGAGTATTCTAGCATGTTTTGTTTTGTTTTGTACGTGGGGGGGAGGTTAAGACAGTCTCTGAATTATTGCAAACTAGACAAGCCTTGAGAATCTGCAAGTACTGGTGCTGTGGTAGATATGTTCAGAAGAAGGTTCAGCCTACCATGCAAGCCAACATTTTAAAAGACTGCCGGCACACCCACTGTACATTGCATGGAAGGGGGAAAGCTAATGTTTTTCTCGCAATCTAGACTTCTAGCCTGGCTCTCTTCACATCCCACTATCCATCACTACACTGAAATCAGTGGTTTCTTACGGGGGGGGAAGGGGTCAGGGAGTGGACATCCTCAAGTTAGAGAGAAGCTCTTAAAGAGTTAATTCAAACTATGTTCTCTTTTCTCATTCTATAGGTTTGGTTTTTAAGTCTTCAAGCCATGTATTGCACTGTTAAACCTCTTCCCTGAGGGACTAGCATTCAGCAGGGCAGTGAAGAATCTATTCTTGTGCTGCGGGACTCCCCTGAGCAAAATTCCAAGGCACAAAATTACCTACATTCAACTTGACCTTTGGGAAAGGCATGGCCTATAATGGCGAAGGGAGTTCCCCTCCTGAAGGACTGACCAGTCTCATTGGAGCCTTGGTGGCTAACTAACTTCATATGTCCTAGGAAGGAGTAAAGATTGTGGAACTGGGCCTCATCCAGAGCTTCTCCCAGCTTTGTACAACTCAGGTAAGAGCTGTCACAGGAGGAGACTCCAACTTATCTTCCCTCTTCAGCACCAGAGAGCACAGGCTGCACTGTCCTAAAGTGTGGTACAGCCTGTGCAGTCCCTCTGCTCATTAGTCACTCAAGGAAGTGCTGTGCACCTACAAGCTCCCCACTGGTCAGTGGCAGCTCCGGACTGTAGCCAACATGAGCCAGTAGCTAAATGCTGCAATTTGACCCTAACTGAAGGCTTTGTTCTTCTCAAAGAGAATTTAGCGAGGTAAAGTAAGTCAGTCTCCAGGCTTCCTGGGTTTCCTGTGACCGACAGCCCTGGCTAAGGGCCAGATTCTGAGGCCCTTACTCATGTTCTGTAACTTACTCCATTCATGGTGCCACTTTATTCAAGTCATGAAGTAAGGTGCTACTCGGTATGTACAGGGGTCTCAGAATCAGAATGTAAGTGTTCTGAGTTGAGCCTTTTCCAAGAGCAGAGTCCAATATTGATTTTACTGGGACTGCATATGTGAGGAAGAACTTCTCAGCATGTGTAAGAATGGAATAGAAAACAACTCATGCTCTATTTTGGGAGGGTTTCCATTTCTTTTCCTTACAAAAACAAGAGACAGCTGTGGTTTTCCTATTCCTAAAGTCTTTTATTTTTATGGTGTGCAATTCATAATCTTTCCACGCCACCTTTCACAGCAGTGAGAACCAGAAGGAATGGGATCTCAATGTCTCTCAGAGCAGCCTGTTTTAGCTATGACAAAAATGACTATTTAGACCCTTTAGAGTGCTGTGCTTGCATTCTGCTAAATGATCCATCAAGTTTTGGGAAAATGCTGTTTAGTTCACAGAAGCACTGTCGCTAAACTGGTATTGGGGCGATATATTGCGGAATGTTTCTTTTTATAAATCCCTGTTAGTAATTGTAAGAATTTTGCCTCTGAGCCTAGGGGCCTAGGAAGAAACATTATGCATATATCTTCAAAAAATACTCATGGTTTTGTTATATTAATCTGCAATATTATTTGAGTGAAGGAAGCAAATAAATAAATCCCAAAAATCAGTACTGGGGGGGAAATCTTTACATCTATTTTTTCTAACAAAAATATAAGACCATGAACAAAAATGGAGATTTTTCTGAAGTCTGGGATGTGTAAACCAGATTTGCCTGAGGCAATCTGTGTGACATTGTTGTGATTTACATTGTTTTGTACTGTACAGTGCAATTACATTATTCATAAAATGGTGGCATTAAAAACACCTCCAACACTGTGCAGTATTTCAGCATACTGGGAATTACTGTTCTATTGCTAATGAAAGAACTAGTCTCAGATTCTCTCCCTTTAAATAAAGCTACCACCTTTCCTTTTATAATTATGATTTATTGACTATTCCACAGCGCTCAGAGGTTTTGTGACTATTGCCTTCTGTGCTTAATTAGGACATTATCTATAAGCAAGATATCTTTCATTAGCATCTGCAAAGTGAGGGACAGCAAATGGGTTACTAGCCTACTGAGAAATTGTGCTGTTTGTCACAGACGTGTTGGGGATGGTGAGGAGCAGAACCTTCCCATGGAGAGCACAGGCAGGGGCTGTGTCTCAGGGATGGAGAATCTCACTCCCTCACTACACCTAGATCTCGGGGGGGAGAATAGCAGGGCCGTTGTCTTCTAAGCAATGAGTAAATCTCGGTGAATAACAGTTTTTTTCTGTTCACTGTCAATTCAAAAAAAACTTGAAAAGGTTTTGTTTTGGGTTGTACAAAACATTTTTTGTTTGTTTTTAAATTTGTAAAATAAAAGTAAAGGAGATTTCTGAATGAAAAGTAGTTGTGAATACAAAAAATTCAGATCAGGGACTTCAACATGGGTTTTCTATATTCTAAGTCAGGGCCTTACCCACTGGGTTATTAGCTACTTGTGGAGGATGGGACAGACATGTATCTTAACAAAAAAATCTGGAAGTTCTTGGTTTCACTCCATGTCAGAATGAAAACAAATGTTGAAATCACAAATTTTTCTTGACAAGGAATTCTTGTTTTCTGATCAGTTTCTGATCAGTGATGAAGTTTCTAGCACTGAAGATAGAAGAGAAAGGACTTCCTGGCTATCAGTTTTATGCTCAGTCCACTAGATTATGGCTCTCTCTCTTATTACTTTATTATTTTTATTTGGTATATCTGTAATGTTGTAAAGATCACCCAAAAATCCTTGGGTATAGGTCCTGATCCAGCAAAGTAATTTAACATGGTACCATCGAAGGAGGTTCCACTGGGGGAAGCATGGTAGATACTAAAACAGTTGGAGTGTTTTCTTTTTGGATAATGTTGTTGCTTTGAAACTGTGGCAAAATGGTAGCCTATGAGTTACATTTCATTGACTAATGCTCTACTACAACATGTAATCAAGAGATATTTCTGTATTGCCGTATTTGATTTCACTTCTACAGTATATCTTTGTTCCTGTCTAAACCCTAGCCATATGCCATTACTCAACTCAAAATAATAGGCCTGCAATACTGTCTCTTGTTCCGTGGACACAGCAGCGGTAGCTTCAACTAGCTAGCTCAGCATGCAAAGCTGAATCTCCAGTGTAAAAATCTGTTTTACTGCATTGAGCCCTGCCTTGGGAAAATATATTGATCTTGTCCTCAACATTAACCTGTGGTCTATTTGTGTTTAACTTTAGAGATTAATTTTTCTATATACTGTAAATGGCCTTAGTGTCAGAAATCAATTAGGTCTACTGTCCAAGCAGACAATCGTCTTCAGTCAGCCACACAAGACAAATAAGTCCCCTGCAGTAATCAAAAGGTGCACAAACTAGGACAATGAAAACAAAATAGTTACAAAGACACTCTACACTTTCTTTATAGGAGTCTGAAGAAAAAAATGGATTGTGTCAAACATGCTAATGAAACTGTATTTCTATTTCCCAATGTGTGTCATAATGTTAATGTCATTTGCCTTGACACAAGAACATCTGTATGTGTTAGTGACATTAACACGTGAGTCTGCCTGCAAGATGTGTTGTTTTCTATATAAATTTCCATTTTAAAGAATAATTTAATTTAATTTGGACATATATAACCCCTTGCAGTGAAGATCTCAAAGCACTTCATAAATATTCATTTCACAACATCTCTGGGGATAGGTATAATGATTAAGGCTGCAATTTAGCCACGGAGGTCAGGGAAATCATGGATTCCGTGACTTCCAAAAACCTCCATGATTTCGGGCAAGAGGAACCCCTGCAGCTCCCAGCCTCCATGACAGCAGGGGGAACCCACGGAGTTAGGAGCTGCCAGTGGAGGGGGACCCTGGAGCTCCCAGCCCACCCGCAACTGCCCAGGCTCCTCATTTTATCATGGATATTTTTACTAAAAGTCAGGGAGAGGTCACAGGCTTCCATGAATTTTTCATTATTGCCCATGACCTGTCCGTGACTTTAATAAAAATATGTGTGACAAAATCTTAGCCTTAATTATGCTACCCATTTTACACATGATTGAATGGCGATTGAAATCAGTAGCAGAGCCAACAGAACCCAGGACTGTTGATCCAAGCCTAGTGTCTCTTTTTAAGGAGACCATGCTTGAAATGCAAACAGTGTGTCCTTGTGTCATGAGCTTTTTCCACATAGAACAAAATAATATTTTAGGAGAGAAAATGATCAATTAGCTCATCCACTAGTAGTAGTTAGTCCTTACTCTGACCAGGCTGCCATGGAAATAAATGTGCATTTTGCTGGAATAAGGACTGCAGCATTTAATCCTATTTTTTCCCAACAAAGTATAATTTAAATGTTAAGAATGTGACAATATTATCACATTGCCCTCCCTTCCTTCCCCCTTGTGAATGTGTGTATGTCCTATAATGCCTCCTTCCATCAATATCACTATCATCGGGGGAGGCACACAAATTCCCAGGGAGTGTAGCTCATATTCTAAGGTTAATGTAGTTGCTATTGAAAAGTGCCTGACTGACAGCAAAGGAGACTGAAGTCTTATTTTCATTTCCAGATCAGGTACAGGCAATGGAAACTTCTCCACAATGTGAATTCACCCTGACCTGCAAAGACCCCCTCTTGCAATAAAGCTCTCTCTCTCTCGCTGACAGGACTGCCACCTCACACTAGTCGTACTGATGTTCTTTGTGATGTGGCCACCTGTCCATTAGAAAAATGGGCTACGATCTCCAATTCTAGTTCTACAGGGAATTGAATGCCCATTAGATGCTGATGGCTACTTGGCTGAATTAGGTTTGAATTTACGTCTTTGAAATGAAATGCTCTGTATTCTGCTAGCAAACCTGTAAGCCATCCCTCTCCTACTACGACTGTTTTATTAATATTATTTAATATTTACATTGCAATAGGACTCAGAGGCATCCATTGGGATTGGGGCCCTATTGTGCTACATGATGTACAAACACATACAAAGACATGGTCCTTGGTTTGAGAAGCTAACAAGGTAAATTTTTAATCAAATTCACTCACGTAAACTTTCCACGAACATTGATTTGTATAGGTTGTAAGAGGTGTAAGTAAGGGCAATAATTGTCCCATGCTAGTTGCAGTTTCCATTAGTTACTTAAGCAAGTATATATGTGTAAATAGGGAATGCCTAGCTCTCTTGCCAGATTATTCTCCTAGTCATAGTTAGTGGCAGAGGATCCAATTTCTAGCCACATACAGATTCTTATAATCAGCTTTCAGATAATCTTTTCCCCTTCAAGAATACAGATCTGAGATTCTGTGTCATTCTGGTTACCCTCTGCTGTATTTTCTCTTTTTCTATAATATTCTTTGACATTTAGTTCCATAAAAGGAGTGCATGATCTGCTGCTATCAGTGTAACGAGCATTAACATTCACATTCATTATTGTGTTTTGTGATCATGCATTTCCAAGTACATTAGAATGGTTCTCCTCTCACTTATGTTTCATATTAGATGCAGTGCATGCTACATGAACCAGAGCTGCAAAGGCAAAGATAGTGAAGAAGAGAAAAAAGACACCAGCTCACTCTGGGAAAATGAAAAATCCAGAGCAAGAGTTGAAACTTTAAGACATGGGAAAACAGATCTGAGTGACTAATAGATATTGCAGAATGGATGCCTTCTGCCTTGGGGTTACTGGAGCAGGACCTGCTGGTCATCACATTCCTTCTGCACATTACCCACCGTGTGCAGCATTTGGCCCTTTTCTCCCATAGCCCCAGTCTATGTCTCCTGCAGAATTCTTAATCCTCTGCAGCTACTCACAAGGCCTGCTCTGTGGCTAACTTCTCTTGAAGCCTTGTTTGCTTGCTCCACAGAATCCGCCCCAGTGCTCTTTCCATCTGGTCTGTGCTCCTATCATGGATGGTTTCATTTTTGTGTCTGTCGCTGTTTCTGTCCGGTTCTTCTCTGTCCCAATCATTTTATCTTTTAACTACTTGCTACGCTCTACTTGGTGTGCAGGTTGCATGCCTGCCACAGCACACACCCCTAATTTTTCCCCACCCCATTGGAGCCCACACCTTCCCCACCCCACAATTTCCTGAGCTGGCAGTGCGTTTTTATATGACTGGCTTCTCGGCACCCAAAACAAACACTTGTCCCTGCTTGTTGGTAGGCCATGCTTCTGTATTTTTCCACCTAGATCCCTCTTCTGGGCTAGCCTCCTCCTCACAATTCATATCGGGGAAGACCCTTCTTATGTGCCCTTGTTGGCCACAGGCAAAACTTAACCTAGGGCCTAGGCTGTGCCTCCGGTCTCCAGGCCTCTGAACAGCTTTTCTTTCCCTGATTCCTATGACCTCTGATGGTTTGCCATCACAGAATCTTTAGGAGCAGGGCCGGCTCTAGGCACCAGCAAAGCAAGCAGGTGCTTGGGGCGGCAAATTTGCAGGGGCGCAAGAATCCAGCATGGGAACTGAGAACCAACAGGGGGCCCTGGGAGCTGTAGTTCCTTGGTTAGCTCCCTTGGTTAGCTTGGTTAGAGCCAGCCCTGGAGCAGGGAAAGAACTACATTTCCCAGCAGTCCCTTGGCCACTACCAACAGGAAAGAGGGTGAGGGAGTGAGGAAGCTCATAGATTCATAGACTCATAGACTTTAAGGTCAGAAGGGACCATTATGATCATCTGGTCTGACCCCCTGCATAGACCTCATGCTACAGCTTGCTGTAAATGGTAGGAACAGAGCCAGCTTTAGGTGTTTTGCCGCCCCCCCACCCCAGCCCTGGGCTCCCCCTGCACCCCCGTGTTGCCCCAGCCCTGGACTCTGGATCTCAGGCCTTATTCTTTCCCCAGACTTCCTCCTTGTTCCTGATGACCTCGCTCATCTCAGGAAGTGACTGCAGCCTCCTTCCCCTGCAGTTTCTTTCCTTCTTTCTTTCTTTCTTTCTATGCTGCAGCAGATTCAGTATGTGAGGCCATGACCACCACCTACTGCAGTTTTCACATAATCAAAATCTATATCCTCTTATCCCGTCCTATATCCTTAAAAAAGCGTAATAATGCCTTTTTAATGCTACCTCACTTCCCCAGTGTTCTCACCAATCCATTCAGACTATATTCTTTCACCTTGAGGCGTCTGAGTTCCTCATAAAGAATCTGTCTTTCTGCAAAATTCTCCCTGCCTTGCCATAACAGAGCTGTTTCTTTAACTTTGCATGTTTTGCACAACCTGTCGTGCTTGTTTAGTAGATATAAATTACCATTCAGATCACAGTGACCTGTTAGCACTCTAAGTACAGTTACTTCACTTCATCTATCAAAGCTGTGAAATAGGACATTATCCTTAAGTCTTGGACATATTTCTTAGAGCTTTCGTCTTTTTTTCTCTTGGTCCATATTTCTTGCTATTCCTTCTTAAATTCTTTCTTAATTAAACTTTTGAATTCCTGTTTACTCAGAGATATTTTTATATCAATCTCCTCATTTTAAAGCATTTTTCACTGCTTTATCTGCCATTTCATTGCCAGGTAACCCAACAGGCACTGGAATCCATGCTATTACTATATGTACACCTAATTGTACTCTCTCTGTAATTTGGAACAATATTTCATTGATTAAGTCATTCCTGCTTTCTGAAGCTCCCTTTCTGATCACCATTATACCCAATAAAGAGTCAGGTAGAATAGCAGCTATAATTGGGTGGGCATCTCTTATCCAGGTCAGTGCCAACAGTATGCCTAACAATTTGGCTGTCATACTGGTCACAAAATTGGATAGTTTTATAGAACTCTTAATTCCAAATTCAGGGATACAAAAGGCCATTTCCAATCTACCAGTATAGATCTGGCAATGCTGACCCTATGTGCCATGCATAAACTCATACATTTTATTGGTCACAGTCCTACTCTTCACTTTGTCATATCATATAATTCCAAATCCACAACTGAAGAAACATTTGTCCAGCTATAGTTTGATTTCCCCTGACTAAAGATTTTAATCTCTTCCAGTTCTTCCCTTTCACTCTATTCTTTTATCCAACTTTTGACCCTGATGACCCGAGTCTGTGGTGCCCAGTTACATCTTGTCTACTTAATTCCCAACAATCCTTGTATATTTGGTTAGTACTCGTATCTTAACTATTTCCATTAACCTTAGCCCAAAACATTAAATGTAACAATTTCATCAGCATTTCTCTGGTAGCTACCTGCATCATATACAACCATGTAATAATACCCACTCCACATGAGATTCACAGAGCTTGGGCTTGGATTGGTTCTAACTTTTTAAGTGTTGGTTTAAAAGCTCTATTGAAGGCATGGCATCCATTATCTGTAAATGGTCTTATCAACATCATCAATGGTGTTATCTTATCTGCACCCCAATTGTTCCTGGCAATATGTTTAAGCAAATTTATCTTATCTTTACATTTAGTCTTGATATTATCTATATGACCCTTCCAAGTTAGTTTGTTATCAAACACAGCACCTATGAATGTAAAATTTTGAACTGCCTGAATTTTCTCCACATAGAGATATAGGTCCATTCTTCCCCACGCTTCCCTTTTGTGAAGATCATTCCTTTTGTTTTAGCATGTGAGAACTTACATCCCCAAGTATTTCCCCAGTCTAAAATCCCCCTGAGTGCCTCATTTGTTCTTTCCACAGCTGCCTAAAGCCTTCTGTGTTTGGCCCATATAGCACAGCTGTCCTGTGTGATTTGGTTTATGGACCCTTCACTAAAATTTGTTCATGAAATTCTTTACTTTGACTGGATCTCTTTTGCTAAAATGTCTGCTTGTCCTAAGTTAGAACTTTCAACTTTATCATTTACCAGGTAAAATTTGTTTTTACTCTGCATCCCAGTCATTCTTTTAATTTTGTTTATATATCTCTGAAACCTTGGAATCTTTGTTCATTTCCCCCCAATACTTTCTCCAACTCTATTTCTTTGTCTTTTTGTTAAGTCTTTGTGCCACCACCTTACATCTTTTATAGTTCATTAAGTCCATGCTAGTCATTGTACTTTTTTCATGTTTGCATGCCTTATTTCTTTCTTTGATTGCTGTTTTACAATCTTCATTCTAGCGGGGAACTGGTTATCTGAGTTTATGGCAATTCTATGTTGGGATTCCCCTTGAGCCTTCTTTCCACTCGTGGCTTGCTGATTTAAGGCTCCAATTTCCAATAAAAAGTCTTGTAACAACATAGGGGTTTTGTTTGTTTGTGTAGCTGGTTGTTGTTTGTTTGCACAATTCATTGGAGTTTCTTTTCCACCCTGTCCCAGTTTCATGCTAAAACAGTTCTCCATAGGGGCTGTCTTTAGATTTAACCCACTCCTCTAGTGCCTGGGAACCTCCTTAAATTTGAATCCTTCTACTGCCATTGCTAAACAGCTGGGTTGCAATCCTTGACAGCAAAGCTACACATATAATAAACTCCATTACCTGCTCCAGACAAATGGAATCCAGAATCTTAGTCACAGCACCACTATGTTGAGATTCCCTCTAAGACCTCTTTCCACTTGGCTTCCCAAGATCTTAGTTCAACTTCAGATTTTGTCATTCAGGTATCTTTATTCGGCACACAACAAAGCTATGCTAAGATGATCAGACTTAAATTCAGGGGTTGGATGCCGGGTACATCACAAATGCAAGTTACACAGTAACCCTCTTCCTTTATATATATATTTACACATACATTGCATTACTGTACATTACATCACACGCTTCAGAATTGGCTTGGTTACTCTGTGGGAACCAGTCCCTGCACAGTATACTCTGTCAATGCACTGTCTATGCATGACCTATTCTTTACCACATCTTACAGTCCAGGCTTATTTTGTCAATTGTTGTTTTGTCCATTGTGAATAGCACCAAGGTGTTCCCCCTTAGCAACCATGGACATCTTATCTCTAGCCTACTGATCTATTTACCTCCACAATCATGCTTTCTGAAAAATGTAGCCTTACCCACATCTAGTTACTCATATCAAGCCAGGCCTACATTTGATATCTTACATATAGCTAGGTTGGCTGCTGCTACAACTCCCTTCATTATATTATCATGAAATTCCTCTAAATTATCACTTATATAATTGCTACTTATCACATTTACTTTAAAGTCCCCAATTAGCTTTTTAAAAGCTCCAGATAGGAATTCCTTCAGTGTTTTCATCATTACCTTGGCCTTGATATATAATTTGCATAGGGAAGTGATCATTTCCCATTATATCTGCTTTATAAATTTCCCAGCTGCATTTACTTGCTATATAGCTTGTTGCAGTTCCCAGATCTAAACATGAAAAGGTTCCATCCATCAAATTAAACCTAATGGGCGCTCCAATATTTAATACTACCAGATTGTTCATGTCAATGAACTGTTCTAGACATTCTCCATTATAATCAGTTTTCCTGATTCCCCATAATTCATTATGGCTAATAATGCAGGGGCCTTTGACACCCTTAACTAACTCTTCCAGTTCTAGACTGTCTAGTTTTTTGCATAGGTTGTAAACATTACACATTACCATAAAGGTGTTATTATTTTGCAGAGGAATCTCGGCAGTGTTGTACTCAAAATTTAAGTTTTGTATGGCTATTTTGAAATAATTAAGACCTTCCTTTATAAATACAGTGGACGCCCCCCACCCCCTTGTTATGTCTTTGTCATATTTGATTACACCATATTCTGGAAGTCTAAACATATTGTTTTTTAATCAATCCTGTGCCTTGTACACATATCGCATTTCAGATTTGTTTTGCACTTCAAAAACAGTTTTTTTTCATTCCTGGCCATGTGTTAATAACTGTGTGTGTTTCAGCAAGAAATAATTAGAACCAGGTTTAAATTACTTTATTACCTTCATTTAAAATTGCATGAATGCAGTCTATTGAGAGATCACCTATATGTAAATATTCTTCTGCCACTTTTTGCCTTCTTTTATTCTTTCAGTCTTCTTCCCTGTCCATAAAGTGTAATTAATCACTTCTATCATAAATGCTACAAATTTTGCCTACAAGGAGTACTACTTCTATTCTCCTTATATTATCTTTCTTGCCCTGAACTGCATTGTACCAATAGCTCTTTTCCCTCCCTGGTGTTTTCCTCTTTCTCCACATTTCACTGTGAATAGCTTTTGGTAGCTTCTGCATAGGCTGTTTTATTTTCTGTCTCCCTCAAGCTCATTCTGCCACCATGCACCCTTTGTATGCTGCACTGTGCTTACCCTCACAATTGCTGCATTTTAGTTCTATTTCTTCCATACAATTCTCGTATGAGTTTTCTCTTCCACATTTAGCATTCCTCGTTTTTCTCCTTGCAGACAGCCACTACACTCACAAACCTTTGACATTTTGAACATCTCTGTGATGGAGTCTACCTGGCCTTTGCAGTGCACGACAGAGGCCCACAGTCATACTACCCCCATCCCACAAAGCAGCAAAGTCACTGGTAAAGAACAACAAAGGTGGGTTCTTCAGGCCTGTCTAGAGATGCCTTATAGAAGCAGCCAATCAGAGCCCATCAGGCTCAGCTAAAAGGAGCTGCAGGGCTTTATCAGGTCAGTTCCCAGCTGGGACCAGAGTGAAGAAGGATGCTCCTCGCTGGCCTGGAGATGGAGAGGGATTTGAGGATGCTGGCCCTGAGATAGGGCTGGAGATAAAAGGGGCTTGGTAAGAAGAATCCTAGGGAAATAGCTATGATGGATTGGAGTAAGCAGTACATCGCTGTTGTGAATATGGTTTCCAGGGAACTTGGAGTAGTGGTCAGGCCCGGGTTCCCCGACTGACCACAGATAAAGTGGCAGGCTAGGGACTGAGTGGTTAGGCAGCAGTTCTGCAGAAAAGGACCTAGGAGTTACAGTGGACGAGAAGCTAGATATGAGTCAACAGTGTGCCCTTGTTGCCAAGAAGGCTAATGGCATTTTGTGCTGTATAAGTAGGGACATTGCCAGCAGATCGAGGGACGTTATCATTCCCCTGTATCCGACATTGGTGAGGCCTCATTTGGAGTACTGTGTCCAGTTTTGGGCCCCACACTACAAGAAGGATGTGGAAAAATTGGAAAAGAGTCCAACGGAGGGCAACACAAATGATTAGGGGGCTGGAGCACATGACTTATGTGGAGAGGCTGAGGGAACTGGGATTGTTTAGTCTGCAGAAGAGAAGAATGGGATGGGGGGATTTGATAACTACCTGAAAGGGGATTCCAAAGAGGATGGATCTAGACTGTTCTCAGTGGTACCAAATGACAGAACAAGGAGTAATGGTCTCAAGTTGCAGTGGGGGAGGTTTAGGTTGGATATTAGGAAAAACCTTTTCATTAGGAGGGTGGTGAAGCAGTGGAATGGGTTACCTAGGGAGATGGTGGAATATCCTTCCTTAGAGGTTTTTAAGGTCAGACTTGACAAAGCCCTGGCTGGGATGATTTAGTTGGGGATTGGTCCTGCTTTGAGCAGGGGGTTGGACTAGATGACCTCCTGAGGTCCCTTCCAACCCTGATATTCTATGATTCTATGAAATGCCTAGAAGTGTACAGGCCTTATTTTGGAGCCTCTGGAGGATATTAAAAAACTCAGTGAAAGAAGTATGTCAAACCTTTGGTTCATGCTTATGATTGCACCAGAAATGACGTAACTGGAGAGTCTCCCTATTTCTTAATTTTTGGCAGACAGCCTTTATTACCAGTGTGTGTTGGAATTCAGCGATAAGGCAATTCTGAAATAACTCATCAACAGTACGTGAAAGCTCGTAAGAGAAAACTGAAGCATGCTTAGGAGTTGGCAAGAAAAGAATCAAAGAAAAAGTCAGAGAGCCAACGAGAGAAGCTGGGACACAAAAGTTAGGCTTTCACACACCTGAAGATGACGAGATCCTAGTTTGCAATCTCCATGTAAAGGGAAACACAAATTAGCAGACAGATGGGAAAAACAAATGTATGTTGTGGCCAACAACTGCAGGAGAATGACCGTCCTGTTTACATTGTGAAACCAGAAGATAGTATTGCACCTGAAAGAATACTACATCATGATTTATTGAGGCTATGTGGTTCTGTTTTAACTACAGAAAATGATGCGCTTCAATGTGACAACAGTAACTGAAAGTAACTTTTTGGGAGTGAGATGGTTTAACTCTCAAGGAGATCACATTTTTGGATCAGAGGAAGCTGAAACAACTTTTGGATTGAATCCTGATGCATCAGAATTTACACCTGAAGATTGTACTTGTTCAGATGCTGAAAGCACAGCAGTAATGAACTTGGATGACACTGTACCATATGCGCAAGGGGCTAGATTGCCAGATGTATCATCAGAGTTCCCTTTGTACAATCCAGATGATACTTTATCATATACACCTGGTGAAGAATTGCCTGATGTTTTAACTAAAAGAAGCAGATACAGAACAAGATGTAACACAGAAATCAGAGACATCAACTAAGGAAGTTGTAGCTGAGAATTTGCTTTGCAAATCACAGAGACAAAGGCACAAGCCAGTGAAATTTCAGGACTATATGCATAGCCTCTGATGCACCAAGCTTATGCACTACATGGGCATGACTAGTTGATTCATTAGAATTACAATATTTAGAATATTAGCTCACGTGGCCAGACCTAATGTGGCTGGTAAACATTTTCTAGGACTATCAGAGATGACAGTGGCCCAGTAGGGGAGAATGTAACCTATGCTTCTGTTGCTGTTCCTTTTAAACAGTAGTAGCCAGTTTTGTTTTGTTGGGGTTTTTGTTTGTTTGTTTGCTTGGGTTTTTTTGCTAGAAGAATGAAGCAGATGTCCAGTGACTCCAGCTAGTCTAGAACTAGCAAGTAAACAAATGAAAAAGTTCACAAACACTTGGAGCATGCGCAGAAGGGGGTCTCCAATGGTGGACAATTTCACTCCCCAGTATAAAGAAAAAAAGGCACCAAACTGAGTTAGTTCAGCCAGACCCACAAGGAAACAGCAATAGCAGAAGGGAAGTACAGATCTCTGCCCTGAGTCTGAAGCTCACAGCTTTTGTTAATTGTGGCAAGATGATAACCCCAAGAAGGACCCCAGCCTATTCAAGGAAGTGCTTGTTCGGCTCAGGGCAGTGTGGTGACATCAAATCCAAATTAATGGTGCATGTTTTGTATGCAAAGGATGTGTGGCCTGTGTACCTTTTGTTACTGAAGAAATCTGTATGTTTGATACTATTATTTTTTTGTTTACATAGTATTTGCTGTATCGATGTACTGACCAGATTGTGTTTAGATTTATGACAAGTCTTAGTTAACCCTAAAATTGTCCTCTTATAAACTTAACTTTTTTTAGATTAAGCAGCTTTACTACATTCTGGTGTCTTTATTCTAAACTGGAGCAACTCAGGTTACAGGCATCCATGACAGTCCAAACGTGTACATTTATCTTATGTGTTATAACCCACAGGTGGGAGTTGCGTGGTCAAAATAGACTGAACCTGCTCACTATTCCTGCACTAAAATGGAATTATAGTGGGTAATTGTGTAATCAAAGTTTAGTGAGTTACATAAACATCTGCAATTCCTGTTGACTTCAGTGGGAGCGGTGCCTGCTTACACCAGAGTGAATGTATTCTGATGGCTTAAATAAAAGAAATAAAAAAAGATTAGCCTCTGTGACTTGAAATAAGATTGGGGGCAACTTGTGCCATTTGGGTACTGGCCTGCATACAGAGTGCTGCAAAGCTTCAGCACCTCAGGGACTGAGGAGGGATTTTATCTCAAGGAAGCATAAATGCTGGAACTAGGGGTGCTGGAGGTGCTGCCCCTGGCTTGAAGTGGTTTCTATCATATACAAGGTTTCCCGTTTGGTTCAATGGCTCGCTGCACCCCCACTATACAAATTGTTCCAGCGCCCCTGCAGGGAAGTGTACTCCTTTCTCATGCTCTGTCATGGGTGGAGTAAGAGGGTTCCCAGTGCACTTAGTGCACTCCACAAAGCAGGAGACAGTGAGCTGGGACCAAGGCACCACCTCCTCTCTGTCCTTCCATGGCTCTTCAGGGGTAATGTGCATCCCTGCCGTTCCCTATTATACCAGGCTGGTACATCCTTTCTAGAGGCTGTGCTTCCATGAGAGATGTCACAGCAGCAGCCAGTCAGTGTTTCCAAAGCTACAAATCATTGATACCAAGAGTACAATTTTCCAAACGTTGACATTTTCTAGGACCATTACAAAAGCATGGAGGACTCCCCTGACATATAAAATGTAAAACCATGGCTGTCGCTGGTTCCACCCTTCCCACACATACACAGTGTATGTTGCATTCAGAAATACCTCTATTTTTTCAGGGATTAGGCAAATATCTAATTTTGTAATACTTAAAAGTCAAAATTCCAGAGTAAAATATCACTGTCCTTCCCACTGGGTGAGAGCATAATGCGATGATGAGGTGAGATGTTCCTGTCTGGAAAGCTGGATTTGTTTTTTTCTTTTCTTTAAGTTCTAGGGCAAACTGAGATTCTTCCATGATATTGTGATACAGTAGCTCACAAAGAATGGGGTATGCTGGCAGGCTGTGCATTTTTTATTGGAGAGGTAGGTCTAGAAGGAATAATGAAGTATAAATCTTGTAGCTTTGCATCCATCCAGTGCTTTCTTGTGTCAAATTTTGTTGATGTTGGGATCAAAGAAGAGAAAGCAATAATATTCTGCCTCCCTGTTTGTCACAAAATCACTGTGTGCCAGTGAATAAACTTTAGACAAGCACAATACATCAATGAGCTTTGCCAAAAGAACTGAAGACACATTGTATGAAAGTGCAGTCAGGGTTCATGTTACCTTAACATTTGCAAACAAGCCGGGTTTACCAAGATGCCAATTACTACTGAACCAATACATCCCATCCCTGAAAAAAAAAATATTTCTGCCTTATAAGACTCCACAGTTAACATTGAATCTGCTGCCACATGTCCTGGAATAGCGGGACTATATTACTGTGGTACTTGCCTGAACAGCATTCTATTAAAACTAAAGTGTTATAGCACACATTTATTACCTGTTCAGACCAGCTGCTCTGGGAAGAAATTCTTTAGTAATAATTGGAGTGTATGCTAAACTAGTGACATTTAATAACACAGCACTCAAAGCTATAATATATGGAGTGTGTAATTTTAAATTAACTTAAACTCTTGCATGACCTAACAGAGTGTACACATCCAAAAATAGGGTAATTATATGCTTTACACCGATATGATCCAATGACAACAAAAATATTTTTTTGTCTGATCTCTGGAGTTGCTGGGCAAGACTTAAGAGGGATGGAATGACATTTATTGACCATCTCTTTGTATATCCGGGCTAAATAGAAAAATCAAGTTAAGTAAGCTCATATAAATACTAGTTTAGGGGTAAGAGTTCTATGTGTGAATTCTTATTTTAAAAATTACTGCATATCAACATATGGTGGCCAACATTTTCAAAGGTGTCTATTCATTTTTGGGCTCCTTTTTTTTTTGTATGCCTTAAATGGGCCTGATTTTTCAGAAGGCAGGTGCCCGGCGCTTTCTGAAAATTATGCTCCTTTTAAAGCATTTCAAGTTGAGTACCCAAAATGTTTGACACACACATAACCACTCGTTATATTTAAAATCTTGGCCAAATATAAGTGTAGTTTTTATGTAGTGATTGAGTTGGAGGAGATTGCCGAAGGTATGTTCATAATATTTCAGATAAGTTTTTCCATTCTTTTTTCTAGCTACTCTTGGGAAGCTTGTAGTTGGTCACCTGTTTTAATGGGAAGTTTTGTTTGAGGACTTCATATAGTATATACAATAGAGACTTGATTTTCATTGCCGATTGTGAAGCAGGATTTTTCTCTTACCAATATTTCCCTATCATGGTCACATATGCTGGTGTGTTGCCTTAAGGTTTCTCATGTGAATGTTGTGAAAAAGATGTGTTTCAGATACAAAGAAAGTACATAGGATGTACTCTCTTTGTGTGTTACATGTATGTGGAGTGTAATATGTGAAATAGTCAATTTTCATAGGAAGCCAATAGGCCATCTCCTTGTGTAAGTGCACTAAATAAAATATATGCTACTTATCTAAAATTTACATATAAATTCCATATAATTTTATGACATATAGTTAGAAAAAAACAGCATTTGTTTAGTAAAGCCCACTGATGGGTCTTGATGCTGTAAGGTACTTAGCAGCCCCTGAATGCCTTCAATTTCAATTGACCTCAGTAGTTTCCCGGTTCAGCATGGCACTTAAACATGTGTGTTGAAGTGCCTTGCTAAATAGGGAACTAGGGGCTGAGGACACTGTTGTTCACGCAGAGCCAGAACCTATAAATCAGACCCAGTTCCTGTGGCTCTCTTAAAGGGATGGTGCACCAGCTATCTGTGCATGAATACAACACACGTAGGACCTCGAGGGTTGCTCAGCACCTTGAAGGATTAAGCCCATAAAGAATTTCCTGGATTTTTTGAAATATGCATGAAAGGAGTTACACAATTAGGTTAATGTTTGGGTCATCCAAATGTGCACTCTCCCTTTAAAAAAACTCACATGTCATGATTTAGCTCGCTAATATTTTTGATAACTGAGAGGTTTTGTCTGCCTAGCCAGAGATTCTGTACAAAACCTGTCAGAGCTAAGCTGCCTAGCCATTGTCAATCATTTCTACTAACAATTCCTCATTCTAAACAAATCACCCTTATTAATAAGGAATGACAGCAGATGCCTCTCCATGAATCCAGCTTCATATGTAGGCACAAAAGGAAGTGCAGAGAGCCCTTTGATGTCTCCTCCCGGCCTGTGAGCCCATGTCTCCCCAGTCTGTAATCTGCTGCTGTGTTTTTTCCTACAGATAAGTTTTTCAGAAATCAGGTTAGCTGGGGGTTTTTTCATTTTAATGGTTGAAATGATTATGAATCAGTCACGATCTGAAAAATTAGAGAATCCAACATGCATTGAGGGGGAGAGTTAATGACAATTTGTCTGTGCTTGATTTTGGAAGCTCTGAGGATTAACAGAGGAAAATTAGTACATTTATCTCGGTTTTATCTCCAGGATATAAGAAGATTTAGCAGCTCATTATTACCATAGGTTTTAAAGTTCAGGGTAGGCCCAGTTCCACAATTACATGGAAAAACTAGCACCAAATCCAACAGATAACATGAGGGTTTTTCACTATCATGTGCATAATTGTTTCATTGGAAGTATAATTTTCAAATTTGAGTACTCAGTTAGGGCACCTAGCTCAGCGTTTAAGTGCCAAAATTAGAAATGTATTGACCATCCCAAATAAACAATTACACCTGGTGTGCCAAATGTATACCTGCTACATCTCCACTGGAGTCAGTGTATGGCAGGGTCATGCTGCTAGGTATGCGTGAAATGGCGTTCTGCAAGAAACCAAGTCAAATTACACTAGAGATAAATTAGGAGCTATATTATGTTCATTGACCATGTCATGTTTGCTGCACTTTTTAAACTGAAAAGCCATACTGAGGACTATTATCCCATGGCATTTCTGGTAAAGAGTTTCATCTCTACACCTGAAAGCCTGTTCAAGCAGTTGCTAATGCCTGAGCTCTGCTACAAAGTTACTACAGTCACCTTGCACTGAGGTATTTGTGCATGAGTCTACACTCAAATTTGTCTCTAGCCAATGTAAGCATCCAGTTACATCAAGGCAGTTAAGCCACCTCCCCGAATAGCATACAGTCATGGTGAACCAATGCAATGCAAGTGTAGACAATGAATGATCTATGTCAGCACTAACAATCCTTCACAGCTGTCCCACAATGCCCCGTTCCCTGAGATAGTGACTGTTCCAGCCACAATTTTAAACTCCATTGCCTGGGGTCAGACCAGAAGCCACACCTATTCCCCTTTAAAATGCCTGCATTTTTTTAGAATACCTGTTCCTGATTACTCACCTTGCCAAGCACACCTATCAGCTCACCTTTGTGTGAAACTGCCCAACCAACCACACTGGCTCCATGCACACAGATAGGTACTACATGCACTCCTTCCTGGAGTAGAGAGGAGGTTGTGATAAATGAAGGGGTGAAAGAGGGTAGCTCCCTTTTATGGACACCAAGCTAGTCAGTTAGCTATAAAATCCCTCTTGGTAGCTGTTCTCTACTTGCTTTACCTGTAAAGGGATTAAAAAGTCTGACTGCATGCATAGGTAAAAAGAACTGAGTGGGCACCTGGCCAAAAGAGCCAATGGGAAGGCTAGAACTTTTAAAAATTGAAACAAAACTCCCCTTTTGTCTGTCTGTGGTTGTTCTCCCGGAGAGCAGGGACAGGGCTGTAAGAAGCTTTGATCCAGGTATGAAAAACCATCAGATCATATCTGGAAACTATTCATTTGAAACCCCAGATATGTAAGTAGAACAGAAAATGTCTAGGAATACGCAATTAGGTTTATCTCTTTTATTTCTTTATGCCTTGTGGACTTCTCTGTGCTAACCCCAAGTGCTTTTATTTTGCTTGTAACCTTTAAGCTGAACCTCAAGAAAACCATTCTTGATGCTTAATTATTATATTTGCTCTTTTTAAATCTAGCAATAGCCCAAGTTCCAGATGTATTTTCTTTCTTTTTGTTTTTAATAAAATTTACCTTGATTGGGTTTTTTGTGCACATGTTGTTGAATTAGCTGGTGCAACAGCTGATTTCCTTGTTTTTCTTCTCAATTCTTCCCTGGATGGGGGAACGAAAGGGCTTGAGGGTACCCCCAAGGAAGGAATTCCCAAGTGTACCTTCCTGGGTTCCCAAAAAGGGGGGTTTTTTGCACTTGGGTGGTGGCAGCATCTACCCATCCAAGGTCAGAGAAAAGCTGTAATCTTGGGAGTTTAATACCATCCTGGAGTGGGCAGTATTAATTTTTAGAATCCTTGCAGGTCCCCACCTCCTGCACTCGAAGTGCCAGAGTGGGGAATCAGCCTTGACAGAGGTACTGAGTCTCCTTGGGCTGTGAGGAGAGGAGACTGTGCAAGCATAGAAACATGGACATCTATGAGCAGAATACACGGAGGATGTAGGCAAAGGGGTATGATCGTGATCAACAGCAGTGCAGCATGAATGTGAAGGAACTTCACTAGGGCTACTATAAGGCCCAGGAGGCCAACAGTTGATCAGAGCTGTTGCTTTTACAACAAACTGCATGCCATGCTTGGAAGATACCACACCAGCACTCTGTAAACTTCCATAGATACCTCGGAGGAGCCTGAGACAGAGCACCTGTCATGAACAGCAAGGAGGAGGAGGAAGAAGAGGGGGTGGGCTGATTGAGAGTCCACCATAAATTAGTCAGTCCCACCAGGTGAGCACAGATGAGCCTGATAAAGGGGAAAGAAACTCGGATAAGTGTGTGCATGCATTTTTCCTTACAATATTTACATTTAAAGATGGAGCATGGCCCATCCCTAAGTTAACAGGACAAAGGTACCAACTTTTCATTGTTTTACGCACATAAGAAGAGATGGAGGTACAAACACTGGTAGAGCTGGCCTCTGCTTTCATTCCCCTGGTGGTTTAGGTGGCGGTAGGGGCATGAGGAGCACTTTGTTTATGTGAATTGGGAAGTCCCTCTTAGCCTCCTGCGAGATCTCATTTAAACTTTCATGGCGATATTCTGCAATCCTCTCCCAAAGGTTTCTATGAATGGCTGACTTATTTCTCCTTCCACCACTCCCCACATCACCCCATGATGACTTCATCTGACACCATTGCAGTAAACAAGCTAATGGCATATGGACTCTGGTGGTTTTGGACACCAGTATTAGTTGTGTTCTGTGCCTTTGTGACCCTAACTGAGATGAGCAAAAATCAGAGTCACCTATGAAAAACAGTGCCAATACTCAGTGGCATTGTTCTATATTAATAACCATGGAATAGGGGCCAACAATTTATAGATTCACGCCACAGTGAATCTTTCCCCCCACTCAGAATGTTGGGGGGCATACTCATCATGGCTGAGGCTGGAGAGCAGAGCTGTGCCAAGACACTCCAAAGCTAAGGTGTCAGTAAGCATTTCTCATTTAAAGTATTTGTGGGAATAAGGGAAGGGAGTTTTGAAACTTAGCTTTCACTTTCCCTTGTACCGTAAATCCTGTGGCATATCTGTCTGTTTTTATCAGCAGTTTCAAGTGTGTCTGCCTTCCAAGATACACCCTCCTCTCCCACAGAACGTCTGACACTGAGGAGGAGAAAAAGGAGGAATAGGGAGGACATGCTCTGTGAGATCCTAGTGTTGACTGAAGTCTCATTGAACTTTGTTTTAACAATCATTTTGAAACTCCCGAAGCTCTGAACTGTATCTTTTGTAAACGGCACTGTGTTTGTCATCAAAAAGCCAATGGTCCATCCCATGTAGTTACATATAAAATACCACTGGTCCTTCCTACTCTAATTACAGAACAATCTGTGGTAGCTCAGAAGACACTGTGTGGTAACTCTTGGAAATGTTGATTAGATTATGATTATTTGCATTATGGTAGCCTCTAGAGGACTCAATGAAGGCTGGGTTAGGTGTGGTAAAAACAAATAGTAGAAGACAGTGCCTGAAGAACTTACTCTCTAAACAGACAAAAGTGGGGAGAGAAACAGAGGCACAGAGAGAAGGGACTTTTCCAAAGTCATACAAATAGATTGTTGGCAGAACTGGAAATAGAATTCTGGTGCCCACTTTAGTGCCTATCTGCTGGATCATGTTGCCCCATCTTTATGTTTATTCGTATAAAATTATATTTAAGTTTATTCCTACAAGCATCCTAAGGTGGCAGGTGAAGTATCTTCCAACCGGCCCATTAAATAAAACAACAAAGGCATATTATGAAGTTCAAAAATATTTAAAATCACAAGATACTATTTTAGATTAAAGCTATTGCAAATTTTATAGTGTGATTGCTTTCTCTTGCCAAGTACTTGAGTAAAACTTTATAGAATACCATCAACATTAGCAATATTATCTTTTATTAAAAACATTTCTATGGGGAATAGCAGGCAACTGAAAGCAAACCTTCTCAAACATAACGTCTTTTTCTCCAAAAAGAATACAGTAACTCCTTACTTAAAGTCGTCCCGGTTAACGTTGTTTCTTTGTTAAGTTGCTGATCAATTAGGGAACATGCTGGTTTAAAGGTGTGCAATGCTCCCTTCTAACATCGTTTGGCAGCCGCCTGCTTTGTCCACTGCTTGCAGGAAGAGCAGCCCGTTGCAGCTAGCTGGTGGGGGCTTGGAACTAGGGTGGACCGGCAGCCCCTGGCACGCGGCTAACCAGGGTAAGCACCCTGGCAGGCTGGGCCAGTTTGTTTACCTGCCAGCAGGTCCGTCCAATTGCGGCTCCCACTGGCTGCTGTTCGCTGCTCCAGGCCAATGGGGGCTGCAGGAAGCGGCGCTGGCTGAGGGATGTGCTGGCCGTGGTTTCCCGCCGCCCCCATTGGCCTGGAGTGGCGAACTATGGCCAGTGGGAGCCGCGATTGGCCAAACCTGCAGATGCGGCAGGTAAACAAACTGTCCCGTCCCGTCAGGGTGCTTACCCTGGTAAGCCACATGCCAGAGGTTGCCAACCCCTGATCTAAATCATTGATGAAGATATTGAACAAAACTGGACCCAGAACTGATCCCTGCGCGACCCCACTCATTATGCCCTTCCAGCATGACTGTGAACCACTGATAACTACTCTCTGGGAATGATTTTCCAACCAGTTATGCACCCACCTTATAGTAGCTCCATCTAGCTTGTATGTTTCCTAGTTTGTTTATGAGAAGGTCATGCGAGACAGTATCAAAAGCCTTACTAAGTCAAGAGAATATTTAAAGAAATAAACGATACAGAAAATTTGAAGCATTAGTTATTGGTCATTGGGGGTAACATACAGAGTATGGGGGTATGTTGGTGTTTTGGGGCTGGGCAGCACACATAGTATATACACACTGCAATGTCCCCAATGAGGGGTGGGTAACCGGTGGGCGGGATCAGGAGACAGTCGATAAACGGTGAGGGTCCACCACCCATACGGGAGGCAGGGACAGTCATGGGTAGAAGCAAGCGGGCTGGGTAATGGGGATGGGGTGACCCTCACGTGGCGGGATTCAGCTAGGTTTGGTGGGTTTAGGGCTCAGGGGATAGGGTCCAGCAGGGGGGGTGTGTGGGTGCACGAGATCTCCCCGGCTCACTCTTGGTATTGGCGGTGGCCGGTGATGTGCTCGGTGTAAATGTCCCGGGACCAACGGATAGTGTCCGAGACCATGAGGCGTCTCATGAGCCGCGCGTAATGACGGCCCACCCCACAGGTCCTCAGCACGCGTTCGTTACACGGGTCCCAGGCACCCAGGGCCCCAACGAGCAGAGCGTCGACGTGCACCTCGTAACCCTTAGTCCGTAGGGTGTCAGCCAGGGGGGCGTATTTTTCGAGCTTGCGGGCTCGGGCTTCGCGGAAGGCCGGGGTCCTGTTCTCGAACGGAATCGCTACGTCGACCAGGATGATCTTTTTTCCCACCTCGTCCGTGACGACGATGTCCGGGCGCAGCGGGCTGTCGGTGCCGGGGACGGTGCGGTTGACAGCGATCTCTCCCAGACGCGGGTTGATGGCCTTCACTAGACGGTCCTGGACGGCGTTGTGGCGTAGCTGCCAGGCTCTGGCGTGGGGCTTGCAGCAGCACAGGACGTGGGGCAGGGTTTCGTTAGCGTACCCGCACTTCCTGCAGCGTTTGTCCCGGTTCCCGTGGCGGATGGCACCGTTGAGCGGGACGCAATTCAGCCGGGCGCGGTGGATGAACCGCCAGTCGGCGAACCGGGTGAAGCTGCCTGTGGGGAGGAAGTGGTTGCTGGAGTCCCACTTGCTGGTTACTTCGAAGACTTTACCCTGGTCCGGCTTTTTCTTCAGGGCGTCCACGTAGAGCGCGTGGACGGCGGCCTTCAGTGATCTCTCCAGCACGCCTCTGGCTCCGGGGGTGACGATGATGTTGTCCTCCGTTCCGATCCGCGGTATCAGGACTCCCAGCTCCTGCCGTTCCTCGTTCCATTCCCAGCGGCAGCCCAGGCGCTTTCCCAGCCGGCGCGTGGCATTGCGGGCGCGGGTCCACAGCGAGGCGAAGTCTCCCCTGTCCCGGGCGAAGTCGCCGTCCAGGGAGCCGCTCAAGAAGGTGGCCACATCTCGGTCGGAGGGGGGTCTGCCGATTCGTTTCTCGGTGGCGGCATGCAGGGCGGTCGTTGCGACGTTCTTCACCGTGGCGTCCGGGCAAGTCAGGAGGCGGAAGGCGTGTGTGAGGACCGCGATGTCACAGAGGTCTCCCATGCGGGGGACGCCGGCACCACCGTGCCTGTGCTTGATGTATACGAGCTCGTTGCTGGCTCTCCGGGGCAGGGACATCCAGTTTTTGACCAGCTTCCGGATGGCGTTGTCCGCTTTGTTGAGGGGCACCTTTGCCACGGCGGATCCCCTCAGGACGAAGGCGATGCGGGGGATCAGGAAGGTGTTGAGGGCGTTGATCTTCTGCCACGGTGCTAGCAGGGATGTGTCGATTTTGGCGGCGTCTTGCAGGATCTCCCCGATGGTGTCCTCGGGGGTCTGCCGGACGCGGAAGCCTGTCGGCGTGCCGAGGTGCTGGTACGCCTGCCCCTCCGCCAGGGGAACGACGGACTCGCCCTGGATGAGGAACTCCGTCAGCAGTACCGAGTCCCTCTTGCTCCCGTCAACGTGGAGGGACGCACACTTCTTGGCATTGAAGCGGAGTCCCGTCCAGTCCGCGGCTCTCCCGATGGTGTCGAGCATGCCCTGGAGCCTCTCGGGGTCGTCCGCGATCAGGACCAGGTCATCCGCGTAGGCCAAGACGCTCACCCTCTCGCCGTGCAGGTCGAAGCCGTCGGCGCCGTCGGAGATCGCCCGCAGGAGCGGCTCCATGGCGAGGTTAAAGACGATGGGGCTGAGGGGGCAACCCTGCTTCACGCCGCTGTGGATCGGTATCTCTGCGGTCTCCCCTTCTACCGATCGGATGGTGGTGCTGCAGCCCTCATACAGCTCCCGGATCAGGTGGAGGAAGGTCTCTGGCATCCCAAACTCCTGTAGGGTGTCGAAGATGTGATGGTGGGGGATGGACCCGAAGGCGTTGGCCAGGTCGAGCCACGCTATCGAGCACTGCCTCCGCGTTCTCCTGGTCGTCTGGATGACGGACTGGAGAAGGAAGTTGTGCTCGTAGCACCCCTCCGACGGCATGAAGCCCTTCTGGGCAGGGCTGATGGCTCCCCCGGTCGTCGCCCACTCCGTGATCCTGGCTGCCAGGCAGCTGGCGTACAGTTTGTACATGGTGGAGCAGAGGGAGATGGGCCTCCAGTTGCTGGGGTCATCCCGCTCGCCCTTCTTGGGAATCAAGACGGTCATGGCCTTCTTCCAGGAGGTGGGGGATCGGCCGAAGCGCTTGCACAAGTTAAAGATGTTGGAGAGCAGGAGGCAGCCGGGGTCCCGCTTCTTGAGGAGGCTGTAGGGGATGCTGTCTTTTCCGGGTGCAGTATTCTTGGTTCTGGAGAGCCTGGCCGTCACCTCTTTAGGGGTGAAGTCGGCCTCCAGACCATCCGCGTCGGGAATGCGGGGCAGGGGGCGGAGGCACTCTGGGCGCTGCGCGTCGTTCCTGGGCACGCCGCCGAACACTCCGAAGAAGTAGTTGTAGAGGCGCTCGGGCGGGATCGTGCAGTACGACGGGGGCCCGTCGAGGATCTCTCTCACGGCCTTGAGGCGGTTCGTACGGTACATCTTCTGGATCCTTGACGCGGCTGCCGGGTCGAAACGGCGGCCGGTGTTCCTCCTTCCAGCTCCCCTGGTGTTGTTGTCACGGTGTGGGGCGGGCCGTCTCGGGGCAGGCCGGGTGGTCTCCTGGTTCGGTGTCCTCTTGAAGGCAATCTCCGCGGACAGCTCGCGGGTGAGCCTGTCAACGAGCAAGTCAAATTCCGCGAAGGACGCTGCCGCTTGGAGCTCCTCGATCCAGGCGGCCTGCCAGGGCGTGGCTGGCCTAGGCTCCGGCCGCTGGTCCTCTGGCTCCTCGGTCGGCGTGGGCAGCGAGTTTGTCGTGTGGTCGATAGGTTGTCCCACTTGTGGGTCGGGGGACTCCGCGGTTGGGTCCCGGGGCGTAGTCGCTGGTGGGGTAGGATCGCCACTGGTTGTTGGCGGAGTCTGGACAGGGTCAAGGGGGGCGGGGGTGATGCCAGGTCTTCCGTGTGCGGCTGCTGTCTGGGGGGTTGTCGCGGAAGCGTGCGACCTTCTGGCAGCAGGGATCGGCCTGGGGCCTCTGGCAGCAGTAGTTTGCAGAGTGGGCTGGGGGGTGGACCCCGTTCCCTCGGTAGGCGGGGTTCGAGGTGCAGGTTGAGGGGTCGCGTTGGCTCTTCCTGCGGTTGGCACCCGTAGGGTGGCCTGGGGACCGGCGTCGGTTCCGCGGGGGGCAGGAGTTCGGGCGGCCACGCGTGGCGGGGCGCTGACCCTTCTTGGGATGGGGTTGCGCTGGTTGGGCGTCGGGAGGGCACTAAGACGCCTCAGCTCAGAGAGCTTACGGGCCACCTGGGTGGATGTGAAGGGTGTCCAGCTGGCAGGGGCTCGGTTAACGTTGCCTGCTGTGGGAGGTGCCGTCTCGATGGTGGGGCCCTGGTCCACCGGCTTGGGGGTTGGAGTGGGTTTTAAGGTGGCGGTTGGCGGGGGTGCCCCGTTTCCACGTGGCGCGGGAGCAGCGGGCCGGGGCACAGGGGGGCGAGAGGCCGGAACCGGAGCTGTCGCTGAACGGGCTCTCTTGCAGCTGGCCTGGTGTGCCTTGCATCTCTTCTGAGTTTCGAAGGGCAGGTTGCAGAGGGCGCAGCTGAAGGTGGTGGATTTGCCATGGCACCTCTTCAAGTGCCTGGTGACTCCTCCGAGGAGGCGGAAACGCCGGGGCGGCGAGCAGATGGGGCAGGTGAGCGCATCAGCGGTAAGGGGGTATGTGAGGTAAATGGTGTCATCGTCAGCCCCCTGCGGAGCGGGGATCCCAGTGGTAGTAGAGGTTTCTCCAGCGAGGGTGTCCCGCTGGGGGTCGGGCGGGGACTGCTGGGGGCCAGGGGGTGTGACTGGTGCCCGCCGGGGGACAGGGGAGCCGTCTCGTGGTGGCTGGAGCTGCTGGGGAGCAGGGGGCGTGTCTGGGTACCGCAGGAGAACCGGGGAGGCATCTCGTGGTGGCTGGGGCGTGTGGCAGAGTTCCCTTGACAGCCGGGGGACGTGGGGCGGGGTGTTCAGCAGTTGCGACTGCTGTGGGGCGGTGTGGGGGTCTCCCGTTGGCTGGAGCAGCAGGAGCGTGGAGGATGTCCCCGGCGGTTGGGGTGGCAGGGGAGTGGTTGGGGGGTCCTCCGGTGACTGGAGCAGCTGGTGGACAGCGGGGGAGTCGCTCTGCAGCTGGTGTGCCAGGTGATGGGGGGGCAGGTCTCCCAGGTTCCGCGGCAGTCGGCGGGCAGCGGGTCGGGGTCCTGTCCGCCGGGGCGCATCAGTGGGCTCCTCGGGCACTGTGAGCGGTGGCGGCTGGAGCGCAGGGTGGGAGGCCCCCTGCGGCTCGGGCGGTGGCGGCTGGGGCAGGTGGTGGGGATCCCCTGGCTGCATAGGCGGCAGCTGTGCGGGGCAGGAGACCCCCGGGGGCTCAGACAGCGGCGGCCGGGGCGGGTGGTGGGGATCCCCTGGCTGCATAGGCGGCAGCAGCGCGGAGCAGGAGATCCCCGGTGGCCAAGGCAGCGGTGACTGGGCCACGTGGCAGGGCTCCCCGAGTTGCCTGAGCAGTTGCAGCTGGGGAGCGGAGCAGGAGTCCCCTGGCGGTGGGATCAGCGGCGGCTGCGGGGTTCCGCGGGGCTCCC